>NW_026947506.1:59236247-59433747 GCF_034190915.1 Cavia porcellus | reverse complement strand
TGTGAAGTCCTGAGGAGAGCTCTGGACCAGGAGGCAGTGGAGTCTCTCTATAACCAGCTAGGTTACCTTAGACAAGTTAATCCACCTCCCCCAACCACAGTTTCAGTGATCAGCAAATAACTGCATTCAGTGTTTCCCGAATTCGGACTCGGACAGCAGCAGTAGGTGTTCCAGGTCTCACCCCCAGAAAGACTGACTCAGAATTTGCTTATCTTCTTGTTCCCCTGGTGATTCTGATGTAGAGATAGTCTGAGAGAGTCACCTGGTGACCTCATCTATACTGCTTGCCTATTTCTGATGGTGCTGTTGTGTGTCTGGGTGCCAGCTGATTTACCCATTCTTCTTTGGATGGGTGTAATTTGTTTCTAAATCTGTGCTATTATGAGTAATGCTGATATCAGCATGGCGTCTGTGCGTGTCTGTGTACTTGTGCCAGGAACTCTAGAGTGTCAATTCCCAAGAGGGAAATCACCCAGTCATAGGATATATGCCTCCTTATATTTCCAACTATTATTAATTTGTTTGCCAAAGATGTTACATCAATTTATATTCCCACTAGCAGTGTTGAACAGGTTTTTTTTATCTATATCTTTGCATACCCTTTAGGTTTCTGGCTGTTTTTATTCTCAATACTTTGGCAAGTGCTTTAAATAAAGTTCGTCAAGGATTAACCATTCTTTCAGGCCTGCTATCCTTTTGCTGGTGCCCTGTGTACCTGCTTAGTCTGTTATTGCAACTGCCTGAATACACCTTGTGCTCTGTACCTACACAGTCTGTACTAAGTTTGAGGCTTACTCTGATGTCTTACACTCAGATTCAAGTTTCTCTAAAGGTGTGAGGCCACAGCTCTCCATGCTGTTGCACACTATTGCTAGCTGTGAATGAAAGTAATAGAAATTGATCATAATTATGTTTGTGATGTTTAGATCAATTTTAACTGCATTAAATCATGTAATAGTGATTTAGAAAATGATTTTATATTACTAGATCAACAAAATAAAGAGAAATCCTCTAGACAGTGGAGGAGAAATAGCACATAGCAAGTTATTGGAGATTACAAGTGGGTGAAGAATTTCTCCCTTCTATCTACCTGGACACATATCTAGAGATTTCTCTAAGGAGCTCCTATAATGACGGATTCCTTGAAAACGCCTTAGCCTTTGGCGAGCTTGAGGAGTTGCTTAGGGGAAAATATGAAAAATAGAGAATAAAGAGGCAGTTCCCCTTGACTACATGAAGTGCTTTTACACTTAGAAGCTACCTTGCAATAAATAGATTAGAACTCTTAAAAATAAAATATGAGCCTCATGGAGGAATCCTGTCCTTTCTTTTCTTCAGAGTCTTGTGATATTAGAGTTATGGTGGAGGCAGCATGCTTTAGAGAACATGTTGCTAAATTTCCAGTGCCAAATCAAAAGAGCCTTAGTTCTTAGTGTGAGAGGCCAAGTCAACTTCAGGTTCAGGAGCAAAGTTATTTGCTTGTTTGGTGGTCTGCCTCCTGGGAATGGGGAGAATGTGACTTGGAGTGATGGTCTGGGAAGCAGGTGTTTTGTGTCTCCCTGCCACTCCAGGCCATCAGCCCAAAAGCTGCAGTTGTAAGGCGAGGGTGAGATTCTCCAAGCCTTTCCACCTAGGGGGATGCTGCAGAGGGATGTTATTAAACTTGAAATGGAAACTGGCAGAGATACTGCAAAGGCCTCAACCTTGACCTAATGTTCTTCTGAGAGAGCCTCGGACCTTTACAACCAGACTGAATCACGCAATCACTGCACTGGATTGAACTTTAAGCCAGAGAGGAACAAAAAAATTGGGATGTTTGCTCTGGAAGTTTGAATTTCTGAACAGAACGTGCAGCTGTGAGATTCAAACTCTGTGTTTAGCGATGGCGGACATGACGATTCCTCACACAGGCCAGTGATTATTGTAATTTTCATATTATAAAAATAATACATATTTTTCCCACAGAAAATATACTTTCTCATGAATCTCAGTTGTTCTAGATTTTTGGTCACTGATTTCTGCTTATTTAGGGGGTTTTCTAGGGAAGATAAGGACTGGATCACAGAATCTGATGACTTTTGCTGTCCTGTGGAGTTGGTCTGTGTGCACAGATAAGGTTTCTTTCACTTTTGGTGAAAAACAGAGAAGACATATATGGTTGGCTGCGTCCTAGCATGTGCAGGTACAGCTCACATTTCTTCAGAATGTCCTTTGACATCACCTGTGGAACCTGCTATGGATGAAAAACTGGTGGTCAACTTAACGCCAACTGGATTACATCAGTGTGGTACTGAGCATAGATGCTCCACCTGGGGGAAGTTGCCAGTGTAAATAGAGACGTGGAGAAGGAGAACCTATTGTGTTGAAGTGGTGAGGCATTGTGGGTTCTCTACAAATTGCTGTTTGAGCCCTTAGGTTCTTCCGGAGAAGCTCTGGTCCTCACATTGAGCATTGCTTCCAGACCTCTAGTTGGACTCATGGGAGCCATTGTCATGAGCTGTGGGTTTTCATCTGGACTCATGTGAGACATTGCTGTGGGATTCAAGCCCTTGACTAAATATTCTATGTCTTTGGTGTTGTGGGTAGATTTCCTGCATTTTCTTGTGTTAACTCTGAATGACCATCATAAACAATATTATAAACTCCATGTCCTGATGCTAATTGTTCTGTGCGGAACCCCTTACTACAACAGAACCCCTTCAAATTCCCCATGGGGAGGGGACGAGGCAACCTTACTTGTTCAAGTTCACATATTTTGATCCTTATGAATTAGTAAATTTAAAAAACTAGTAATGTTTGAGCACATGCTTTCCATCAATTAATTCACATAAGATGGCAATTTGAGAAATGATACTGTTTGAGAAATGATAGCCCAGATGTCCAATGAGTTACAGAAAGATCACTGATGTATCAGTGCTCAAAGGTATTAAGTTTCTTGGCAGGCAGAAGTGTGCATTACTTAATGGTGTTTTGAGCCCTCATGACATTCAAAGCAAACACATTTACTTAAAGTACCTCATTTAACCCTCACAATTGCCCTCTTGAGCCAAGTACTATTGTACTCATTTTATAGAGGAATAAATAGACCACGAGACAAGTGATAACACCCTCAGAGTCTCCATGCAAAAGAGTAGCAGCTTTAGTTCTCAAAGCCAAGTTCGCAACCTTGATCTTAGCTATTTCTTTATGCTGTCTGGAATATGATTTTGCTTTCATAGCATGATTTTGTTGTCATCTCATATTTTAATCTGAAAAACAAAATAAAACAAAATGATGCTCCCTGGAGATCCAGATGTGGTAAGTGCAGATTTTTAAATAAATTTGGCCTCAAGAGGGAAGGTGCATGCTGGAAAGTTTGGTATGGAGAACAGGAAGTGTAGACTTCGGATCTTGACAGATATGTTTGCATGAGATATGCCCAAGGGCTCAGAGACACAGGCATGGGGCCGGGGATGAGTGGGAATATTCTCAGCAACAGGTTTCAGTCCATTCCAGTGAGTAAAGAATGGTCAGGGACATTGCCATTGGTATTTTGAGTGCTTGGGGTCAGAGCTGAATGTATTTCTTCGGCACTTGTACAGAAAGGAGTGTAGATGTACAAAGATCTGGTCCCAGTGTTCCAGTGAGTTTGGAGCTGGGTGGGTGATACTGGCAGTTTATTTCTCCTTGTGGCCCCAGGTGAGCCAGCCTGGGGAGGACAGAATCTTCTTCTCCATGCTAAGTAGTTTCTTCACAAAAGGGACCAATTGCAGACTGTTCTGGATGTCTCTGTCCACTGTTGGTTTCTGAATCTCTCCTTCTCTTCTTTTTTTCTGTTATGTTTTAAAGCAAATTTCAGCCTCCTGCCTGAAGCCCTGCAACAAACACTGTTTCCACAATTCTGCAGAGCCACTGGCTTGCTCTTCTTGGTTCTCCAAGTGTTTGACCTTTGGAGCTCTTTTCAGGTTCTGAACTGAGAGTTTCTCTTCTTGTGGAGATCACAGTAATAACCATTACCCACTTTCTGAAAACTAGTAGTTCTCACATTTCTCTCATTTTCTATTCATTGAAGCCTGCATCAGAACTCCGATTCTGGTTATTCCTTCATGGCTGAAAATGAAAGTCTCTTTCTCCTATTTTTTAAAAATATTTTATTTTATTTTATTTATTTGGTACCGGGGATCGAACTCACAATGTCACTTTTACCAGGCAGGCACTTATACCACCGAGCTAAACCCCCAGCCCTACTTTCTCCTTACTTGTAGTACTAGATTATAGGTTGCCTTTTCCAGGAAGTTTTCCTCAGTGACCCCAGATCTTATTCTCCATGCATCTGAAAGGTAGGGTGACGTCTGTCAAAATCCTCACCCTGAGCTAGGGCACCAACTAAACAGTCTCTTTGTGGGGTGTGGTGGCACGTGTCTGTAATCTCAGCATTTTGGGAAGCTGAGGCAGGAAAATAGCAAGTTTGAGCCCAACCCAATCAACTTAGAGACTTAGCAAGACACTGTCTGAAAACAACAACAAATTTAAGAGGGCTAGAGATGTAGCCCTGGGTTTAATTCTCAATACTGGGACAAAAAGTATCCAGAGCTTACTTCAGATTTACAACCCATCTATCAGGAAAGTGTTTTAGTCCATGTTCTGCTGCTATAACCGAAATCCACTAGGTAATTTAAAAACAATAGAGGGTTATGTAGCTCACAGTTCTGGAGGCTGGGAAATCCAAAAACACAGCCCCGGGATCCGGTCAGTGCCTTTATGTGGCATCACGGCACAGCACAGGGCATTAAAGGGTGAGGCAGTCAGGTGGGCTACTCCAGGCCTCTGTTCCAGGTTTTAGGGAGCCACTAAGGCCAACATGGGGCAGCTTTTTGACCTCATCTCACCCTAGTTACCTCCTGAAGGCTCCACCTCCAAATACAATCAACATACACACTTGAGGTTTTAATTCCCAAACTATGAACTTTTGAAAGACATATTCCAACCACATCAAGCAGTGTGATCATTTTCATTTCTACGGATGGATTAATTCAAGACAAAGGTCACCTAGCTGGCAGCCAAGACAAGACTGAAACCCCCATCCTCAGACATTTCACGTCACTTGTGAAGACAAGCTTCCTGTGGAAGACAGGGTCAGAGGGGAGACATGAGAACATCCAAAGATCAGGACAAAATGCATGTGGCTCTGTAACATGTGTCTCAACGTAAACAAAAGCAATGGTTAGAAACAAGATTTTTTGCATGGTAGTACTTTGACCATGCCAGACATCCAGATGTAGGCTTCTTGTTTAATCCATTAATAAGCAGAATGTTCCCTGCTTGCATCACTTTTAATTATTCCTTTACTCCTTCATCATTTTTTTTTGTCTTTTTTGTTTTTTATCGGTACCGGGGATCGAACTCACGACTGCCTGCTTGCAAGGCAAGCGCTTATGCCGCCGAGCTAAATCCCCAGTCCCCTTTCCTTCATCATTTTGAAACTCATACCATCACAGGCAGGAAGTGGTCTCCTGCTTTGTTATATTTTTCCCCACTTCTGATGTGACTGTACATTGTTTTCAGTTTGTTAGGAAGTTTTTTCTTGTAATTTTTGTTTTAATCATCACATTTCCCTGTAGATAGTCATTAAATGTGAGAAAGATTTGTAAGTTTTTGTATTGCTTTTTCCTTTTCCGGGGTGTTGGATATGGAACCGAGGGCTTTGTGCATGCTGAGCTGTATCCCTAGATCTTATTATAAACTTTAATTTTTAAAAGAAGCATTTTTCATGAATATTAGTATTATTAAGTATTATTTCACTGCAAACTGTTAGGCTCAGAGAAGTTCTGCTATTGAAATAGGTAAAGTGGAATCTACCACGATGACAATGTGACACAAACATTTCCAAGGTCCGGCACCCCCAGCTAGCTCCACTTCCTGAGTGTGTGCTCTCACTTCTCCCAGCCAGAGGCACTCTCCGCTTTTGAGCTATGGCTCTTGCAGTAAGTGGGATTTGAAGTATGGATCAGTGGTAATTATCTTTCATCTCATCTTCCTCTCTCTCCTCCCCACCCAGACTCTTCTCACGCGTTAAGTATCATCACATTCACAGGATGGGCCCATGAGCCATCTGCCATCCTACGCAGAGAGCAGTGGAGGAGAAATCATGTGTAGATTAAAGGCTGTCTCCTTCTGTCACTTAAACAAGCACATCCCAGAGTTGTATTGCAATATAAATGAGAGAGGTACGCTAAATGCCTGGGCTATTTACATTGCATGAAATTAGGATAGCGTGTTTGGACAATTCCCCTGAAGGGACTGATGGAACATCTTTGCAGGGATAATCAGTGATATTTTAAAAATATAGGATGATGTTAGGGTTTAGGTCTCAAATGGCCCCCTCCAAATTATCAGGTTTGTAGTGGGGCCTATTAGAAGGTACAGGTCACACCAAAAGGACATACCATGACTGTCCTGTCTCCACTCTCTTTTCTGATTCCTGGCTGCCGTGTGTTGAACACCTTTTCCTCTACCAGGTCCCTCTGCCATTCTGTTTTCTCCTTAAGGCCAGAAAACTATGAACTCAAACTGTGAGCCAAAATAAACCTGTTCTCCTTGAAGTTATAGGTGTTGGCCATTGTGGCCGGTGACAGGAAAGTGACTGTGACAGATGGAGTGGAAAAACAAGTGACAGCAGTTAATCAAAGCAAAAAACCAAAGGAACTAAAATAAAAAAAAAATCTGTGCAAAAATCTTTCACAGGTCTTATTCTGGGCATGGGAAAAAGCCACCAACCACCCATACATCTGACCACCTACACATCCATCCATCCAACCTTCCGTCCACCCATACTTACATCTGTGTATCCATCCATCCAATCACTCCTTCATTTGAGACATAGGACTGTGATTGTGGGAGTGTGTGCACATGTGTGTTTTTATGTGGACACAAAGCCATGGCTTCTATGGAGCCTCATGGACAAACATAAGTAACAGCACACTGTGATCAGAATGAGGTTCTGGAGAGAGTCTGCCCTTCGCAGCTGATGTCATAATTAGAATCCTGGCCTAGGAAATTCATTCACTCTGTGACCTTGGGCTTTAACATTCTGAAGCTTAAATCCATCATCTGCAATAGATGGATGAAAATATCTCTCTCCAGGGAGCTCCTTTGAGAAGTAAATACATAAAAGAGCAACCCCAAAGCCTGTATTCAATGTGTTATTAAAAAAGCAGAGATCTGTCCAGAGCACAGCAGTGCTTCACAAAGAGAATTTACTAAAGAATACTCATCCCCCAAAAAGGCATATATGAATTGGGTTTTGAGGGAAGGGTAGGAGCTCATCAGGTGAGTAAGACAGAGGGAGAATCCCAGGTGAACAGAGGAACATTCACAAGGTCTGAGAAGGTGGAAACCACAGCCAGCTTGGGCCAGTGCTTTAAAGGAAGCACAAGGCAAAGGTAAAAGTTCTCCAGGGATCTTTGGTTACTGGGTGTCAGGAAGCATTCAGTGGAGTTCACCAAAAGTAGAGAAAGCCTCAAAGCTTGATCATGTCTGGGTGGCCTACGGGGCTTTGGTCTGCAGAAAGACTCACCGTAGCCCAAGTCTTAGTAGACAGATGTTCCACCAGGAAGTCTGCGTTATCTTCTGCTGACAAACAGCTCCCTGGAAGGAAGGGCAGCTTACACCCACATGTGCCCCTGTCCTGTCCTTCGGTGCAAAGCTTGAGGCATGGGCCTCATTGAAAGAAGAGTCAAAGTGGTTTCTTGGGGGCTCTTTCTCCTGGACAGGAATGGTACCAAGGCAGAGGGCACCCCTCTGAACCCGACACACTTTCCTACAGCTGTCCTTGCGAGGTGGATGAAGAACCACACTTGAGATCATGGATTAGGTACTGAGATCGTTCCTCTTGCACCCTGGGCAGCCAGCAGGACTGTGGACCCACCCTGTGTGTCTTTGCCTACAACCCCCAACACTCTGGTCACTGGCTACACTTCACCTCCTAGGGCAGCGTGCAGGTTGAACAGCCCTTAAAGAATGAGTGCGTTGGTCCACATTCCTGTTTTAGACCTGAGCTTCCAGAGGGCCGTCTTGTGTTATCTCAATGCATCATCTTCAATTTAAGGGACCCAGAACCTGGAGAAAATTGGCCTGGGGGCTGGGGATTTAGCTCAGCAGCATAATGCGCCTGCCTTGCAAGCAGGCAGTCGTGAGTTCGATCCCTGGTACCGATGAAAAGGAAAAAGACCAAAAAAAGAAACAAAAAGAAAATTGGCCTGGTGGGAGATTGCAGAGGGATTTGGATTGTGAAAAGTCTTGTACTGAACCAAGGCAGGATAATGAGAAACCTCAACTTGAGTATACTTTCCCCTGCTTCACTGAGACAGCTACGGCGCCTCGTCAGCTCACAACGAGGTGACCTCCCAATAAGCCTGCCCTATGTTGAAACTACTGTGAAGCTGGAAATGTGTTTGCTACACTTTACCCCTGACCATTCCAGCGGAGCCCAGGTCACCTTAAATGTGTTTGAGGCACTTCCAACTGCCTGCAGCTGGGCAGACTCATCTATTTCATACTAAGGTGTTGGGTGGCTGGTGGAATTTAGTGAATATTGCATTCTGCTGAATGTGACAAACAGACTCACTGTGTGTTATGCTTTCGTGCCATTTTGGAGTTGGGCCACTGTAAGATGGGGACCACCAAGGCTGTTTCTCCCGCCTTAGGTAACTCTAGATTCTGCAGCAGTCAGTCCCCGAATCTCAGACATTTTGTACTAGCAGCGTGGCTTCTCACACACAGCCCAGGGTGGGTGTTGGTGGGATCGGGGACCCCAGCCCCTCATACTCAGTGCTACAGCTCCCGAGCAGCGGTTCTGTGTGTGGTTCCCTGTCCAGCAGCATCAGTGTTCCCTGGCCATTTGTAAGAGATGCAGATCCCTGGCCCCACCCCAGACCCACTGGATGGGGCCTGGCGATCTGTACTTCTCTTTCTTTTTTTCTAATACCAAAGATTGAGCCGAGAGCCTTTTCACTGAGCTACTTGATGGCCCTTTTTGAGTTTTTATCTTGAGACATCATCTCGCTAAGTCATTAAGTTGCCCAAGCTGAGTTCAAACTCATGATCTTCCTGCCCCAACCCCTTAGCCTGCTGGGAGTCTGTGTCCTAACAGGGACTTCAGATCATTGACATAAGCACCAGCAATATCAAACCCAGTTCCTAAGAGAAAGACATAATTTTGGTTTCATGGGTTTGGATTTGCTCTAGAGCCATAATTTTATGATGAGAAATTAGTAGGCATGGTAATTGCAATATTATTCAACACATACTTCCTGAATTCCTACTGTGTGCGTGGTCTGTGGCAAGCTTTGCAGAAACATTGACAAGCAGTATATCTGCAATACATTGATTACCACCCTGCTTTAAATAGTTTGAGTTGAATAAGTTTTTATGAGTTTACCTGGCTTGGACAGGTAGACAGTAGGTGATTAATAGATATTTACCAACAAGAAAATGAGTGACATCTGGATTTTTCATTCCTCACTGAAATTTAGATTTATAATCCTGAGGAAAAAAAGAATTAGACTTCCAGATTAACCTCTTGGGCATCTTCTGGATGTATTCTTGCAAAACATCTCTAGTATTTAGAGGAAAACCTTATTGGTGAGTAGCAAAAGAAATTAAATACACTTTTGTCTATACATTATTTCTGCTGTATATAATCAGTCACACATGAAATAAAAAGGTTCAAAATTGCCCAGAGGTGGATTCCCATCCACAGAGAGAAAGGGGGGTTCCCTGGGCTAGAGGAACAATCCCAGATCTGTTAATGATGATTGGAATCCAAAGGAGCAGTGAGTGAATCACTCACAAAAGGAAAACTTGTGCTGTTTTGTAGCAAACTCATAGCCTTTCAAGGAAAACCACTGCTTATTCCAGCTTTTGAGACTCAGCAGAGGGACCACAACCATGCTTTTAGCAAGCAGGCAAGCTGCAATCCAGGCTCTGGCTGTGTGCAGCTCTAAGGCCGCTGCTGCTGGATTCTAGCTCAAACCACGAGAGGAACTTAAAATTCAGGAAAACGGAGGTAAAGTCCTTTACCATGATGGGATGGAATCTACCTGATCAGGAGGGAAAGAATGCTCTTGATTAAAACTCCCATCGCTATTGTCAGCAGATGTGTGAGGTGATGACTAGAGGTCTTTGGGGACAGAGGTTCAAGAGGGAGGGACCTTCTGTATCAGAAAGAGCTGGGCCTGGCCTTGGCCTGCCCGTGCCTTTGCAGGGGCCTTACCAAGAGGCCTTGGATAAACCAATTAACCTTTATGAGCGTGACGAACATGTGGCCCATAAAACGAGATGACACCTTTAACAGCTGTCTTACATGGCCATTGGAAGGGGTCAAAGAAGAAAATGACTGCCAGATAAAAATGGCACTTGTGGAAGTTGTTCTTAGAAATTCGACCGACCAGGGCTGGGTGAGGTGTACACACGCCTGTCATCTCAGCACTCTGGGAGGCTGAGGCAGGAGGATGGAGCCCAGTCTGAGTAACTTAGAGAGAACTTGTCTCAAATTTAAAAATAGAAGAAAGGCTTGGAGGTGTAGCTGAGTTTGATGGTCCTGGATCCGATCTTTAGTACTGTAAACAACAGCAAAACAAAATCTCCCGAATCAGTGGATGCTTTAGGCTTACAGGAAAAGTAGCTAATGCTCTTTTAGTTCTGCAGACAGAAGAGAGCAGGACCCCTGCAGAGGCCTGCAGATCCAGGGAGCCTTGCAGGAATACAACACCAGTGCCTGGCAAATAGCAATGGACTTGTTCCAGGGCGACTGTGGGATGAGGGCAGAGGAGGGAAGGAGAAAGAAACAAGACGGGCGCTGCTTCTGATACTTCCATAGGAGCGCATCGTGGGTGGACTTCTGTTAAAACGAGAACAAAAATATTGCTGATGCGCGAATAACAAAATTTTTCCGACAAGCCTTTTGCAAGCTGCGGAGCAGCATCACACACTGGCTGTAACCGTGGCAGTCAGGTCAGCGCCCAGGGACGCCAGTCATCAAAGACCACGCGCGGTTTCCGCTGTTTGTAGGGGTGGCTGAGGACAAAAGAAAAGCAAAAACTGACTTCTCCAGTGGCAGGAGGAAGGCCACCTCCATCCCGATCAAGGGTGATTTATTACCACGGGTAATCGATCGTCGTGGGTCCACATCAATTTTATATCTAATTTAAAATTTTGAGGTCTCAATGTGCTCATTAAAGAATATAATGGATTTACATATTTTAATTATGTTTTATGGATTGTGAACATAATGTAATTAAGAGACTTTTCAGGAGGCGTGATTAATGAGCAGGGTGGCCAGACATATGGCAGGAGACATCATGCTGAGTGGACTCGGGTGACAGGAACGGGGCTCACGGCTGACAGCCCCAGCTAGAGCATCAAGGCTCTGTTTGTGTCATGATGCTGCGGAGAGCGACAAGGGCGACCCAGAGAGAGGCGACCAGCTGGGGCTGGGCAGCTGCAGCTGTGCAGGCTTGTGCTGGGCACCGGCCCTGCCCTAGGCCTCTCCAAGGTCATAGGCCTGCCCCTCCCCCACAGCTGCCTCAGCTGAAAGCCCTCTCCACTTTTTATTTTTAAAATTTATTTATTTTTTATTAGTGCATGGTTGTAGTACATAATGTTACATTCCTTCTGTGGAGTTGGTGCTTGTACATAACACATCTGAATTTCCCTTTGCCTTCCCTCCCTCGTACTCCTAAGTCTTGCTAAGTTCCCCAGGCTACCCTAAAAATTGAGAATCCTCCTGCCTCATCCTCTCTCTCTCCTTCTCTCTCCCTTTCTGTCTTTTTGAGACAGGTACTTGCTGTGCAGTTCAGGCTGGCCTTGAGCTCACCTCATAGCCCAAGCTGCTCTGGAACTTACAGGGATCCTCCTGCCTCACTCAGGAGGAAGCATACACCACATCCGCTCTCCTACCCCATCTCATGATCTTGCTCCTAGTTGAGGAAGACTTATCTCCTACTTCTACTGTCTGTCTCTTTGTTTATATTTTGGGTTTCTCCTAGAAGAGAACCCTACGTGATATATATGCTTATGCATGTGACTTATTCCACTTAATGTCCTGGTCTCAGGATCTCTTAGGCTTTCCTGAGAGTCCACAGGATGGGTCCTTCCATGATGATAGGTCTCTTCCTTGTTAAAATCTATTGATCATTGGTCATCTGTCACTCTTTGGTCTGGTTATAGTATTCTCATGATGTAGCTACTTCATTATCTCTGTTCTTGAACTGAGCTAAATCCCCAGCCCTTTTTTAAAGTTTTATTTTGAGGCAAAGTCTTGCTAAGTTGCCCAGGCTGCCCGAAAATTTAGAATCCTCTCCCAATAGCTGGGATTGCAGGTGCATGTCGACTCGACTGGCTGCCTCTGGTTCCTCTGCTGTGCAAACTGATCCTCTTTTTGGCCACATAGCCTACCTGTCTCAGGCTCAGCTACCTCTACTCAGTTTCCTCCTCTCAGATACACCTGCACCTCCCTGTGAGTCTGGCATCTGTGCCTTAAATAATGGACTCTGCTATGCCTGAGGTCTTTCTGGATTCCCGTTCTCTACAGATCTCTTAGTCAAAGAAAGAAGAGTCTACATCAGCATCTGTCAAACAACAGACAGTAGATCCACCTACTGCAATGCTTTTTTAGTGGTACTGGGGATTGAACCCAGTATCTTTGCATTGTGCTACAGTTGTAGTTCTTGTTTAATTCTTTATTTTGATGTCACTAAGTTGCCCAGGCTGGGCTCAAACTTGTGATCTTGCACCTCAGCCTGCAAGAGTGCTGTGGTTACAGGCATGTGCCTCTGCATCCAGCTGTGTCTGGTTTTATTATTTAATTTCCAATGGAGCATAGCCATGCCCAACTACCTACATATTGCATGTGGATGCTTTTCCACCATAGTTCAGAGCTTCCTTGTATTTTAATTCATCTCTGCTACTTCTTAGCTGTGGGCTTGAGGAAAGATATGAGCATCCTGAACTTCATGGAAGAAGAGGATGAAGATAACAGCCATGGCTTGGCTTTATCATGAAGATGAAGATTTGATGGGCAATGTCCTGGCATGGGATGACCAGCTAGGCATTAGAAGTGTCTCTGTCAGGTACTCATGCAGACTCAGTGCAACCCTAAGCACTGCCAACCACCATGAAGTCCTTTTCTTCAAGGAAATATGTCAAATCCGGAGTGCTGGCTCTGGGGTTTAGAATAGTAGAGTCTCAATCCCAGATCACACCTGTTTGAACACAAACCTGGAACCTTGATTTTCTCATGCATGAAATGAAGGAAATAACATTTGGTTTTGTGGATTAAAAATAGCAAGCATTTTAATTATGATTTATGGGTTGAAACACCCTGCAACCAGCAGCAGAAAGTAGACACTCCTCGGGAAAAGGCAGCTTCCTCTCCCTTCCTGTCTGTCTGCCAGGGTCACAATTCAGAGCTGCAACCACTGCTGTGTTTGCTCTGATGTCTTTAGGACAGGTTACCAACGGTTCCCTGGGCCAAAACCCCCAGGAGGGTGTTGGTCCCTTCTCAGTGTCCTGCTGTGCCTCTATCCTCTTCCAGACAAGCCTTCAGTAATCCTCATTTACACTCACCTCAGTGTTTCTTCCTTCCACAGGGTTCCTGATGGCCTCTAGGGGGAGCTCAAGACTTCATCATCCGGTTGGCCTGATTCGAAGGCAGTCTGTAAAACAATTGATGCTCAGCAAATATTTGTAATATTTGTTCAATGCAGGGACAGACAACCAGCGGGATGGGTGTCAGGAGTAAAGGATTCTGAAGGCTTTTTTTTTTCTGGATTAACATTTTACAGTTTTGAGCCTGGTGCAATGGTAAACACACCTTGCATTCTACTATCATTTCTCTTGAGAAAGCCAGATGTGCCCAAAACAAGTTTAAGGCAAGAAACAGCCTAGCCTTGTGGAGAACCACTTCCACCTGAAGTAATTTCCTTACTTTGTCTATATCTTGGCTCATCCTCAGAGTGCAGAGAGACAGAATCAAAGACTGTCATAAGTTGTGTGTCTAAGAGGATTGTGTAACTCCACCCCTATGGCACATCCGGTGGTTGTGTCTCCCAGGGCTTCTTAGGCCTGCTCTGCTTCAAGCTCTCCTTATGTGACCCATGTTTCTGGCTTTTCCAAACTCTTGGGGTCTCCACTGCCCCTAAGGTTTCACACTCACAGCTTCACACACTGCCCTCTCAGGGGCACATTACCAGCCCACCCCTCACCCCACCCCACCCCCGGCTTTCTGAAATCAAGATGGAAGCTGGCTTAACCTCAGAACTGCTGCATTCTGTATGTGCCTAAAACCAGCACCACATGGATGATGCCAATGTCTGCTGCCAGCTGCAGCAGTGGCCAGGCTTTCCTCTCTCTTGGCCATAGGGGTCAAGTGCCTGGATCACTGAAACTCTGAACCGGATTGTGGGGAACAAATTCTCTATGCCACTGCTATTTTGGAACCTAGTGCAGCTCCTGCCACTTTGGAACCTCATGTGACCTACACTGCCATTCTGGAACATCGTACTCTGTGACTTTCTCCCCAAAGCAAAGTATTTCACTTTTGCAGTTCAGATGCCACAAAGTGTGGGGAACCACTGCTTCCTGTGATGCACCCAGGCCATCTTTTTTTATTTTTCTGTTCCTTCTCAGCAATCATGATCTCAGCCCTATCTTTACAGTCTGCAGTTTCACTGAAGCTTCCTTTCTGGCCAAATTCACAAGGTTTTTGAATCATCATGCTGGGCCCTCTGATCCTGATTCACAATATAGATCTGGCTTATAGCCCCCAGTATTAGCCACACCACTACCTCAACAATAGACTGCCTTGAAATTTCTTCTGCCTCATTAGTTAGTCTACCACCCTTAATCTCAGTCTCAGGGAAAGTCTCTGGACAGGAGCAAAATACAGACAAACTTTCTGCCAAGCCATAACAACACATCAGCTGGAGTCCAATAACCAATGCAGTTCTTCTTCCCAGAAGAAACCTCCTGAGCCTCGTCTTTACTGCCAGAGTTTCTATCAGCTTTCTGGACTTATAAACTCTGATCAGAATCTCCTATTCAGAACAGCCTAAGGCGTTCTAACTCTACTCCTTCAGGTGACATCTCTGAACTTTTCCATACTGTTTCCACAAGCAATTCCCAAAGGCTCTTGAACCACTTGTCCAGGTACAATCACAGCAATGACCCCACTTCTGTGGTGCCAAATTCTGTCCTGGTTACTCTTTTCTCATTGCTGGAGAAAAGTACTCAACACGCAAAATGAAGGAAGAAAAGGTTTATTTAGCTCACAGTTTGTGGAGGTTTCAGTGAATAATCAGTTGACTCCAAGACAGGGTGGCATGGCAGCAGAGCAGAAGCCGGAAAAAGCAGCCAGAGTGAAAGTGGAGAGAAACGAGCCTCTTTTTCTCCCTTATACTGTGTGCAGGCCACCATAAGCCCCCATGGCTGAGGTAGCATTCACAAAAATCTCTATGCCTTCCTCTTGCACAGGCTGAGGATATTTACAAAGTGAGGATCCTGGCTCCTTGCTAAATCTCTTAGCTAAACTTATAAATTTCTCTAGTTGACACAATGTGTCAACCACAACAGGAAGGAATATATGGAGGCCACTGAGAGTTCTCTTTCACTTTGGGCAACAATATCTTGGGGAAGTAATAGATCTGATATTCAGTTTTTCTAGTATCTGTGCTGATGTTTCAAAGCAAAATATTTTAAAAAGAAATAAAAGTTTCCTTACTTAGAATTTCCCTCTGTTTCATGAGAATGGCTTTAGGCATGGTATGTGGTTTGCTCAAGGATTTGAAAACTAAGAGCTAAATCCAGCTTTATGCTTGATAGAAATATATGAATTATTCTAACAAGGAAGGATTAGCTTGTTGGTCATGAGAGCATCAGGGAAGCTTTCTCCAAGAGGGCAATGTGTGAACTGAGTTTAAGCATGAAGGAACCGTGTGCCATGTCTGTTGCTGGAAGACTTATCCCTCCATAGGGAGACTGCATTCCCATAGATAGAGAGTGGTAATAAAGCAGGACATAAGGTACAGTGAATGTTAGAGGTGGCTGAATCTTAAAATCTAAGGAAGGAGTGGATGTGATAGCACTGGAATTAGATAGGGTTCATACAGTAGTGCCTTACAGTTATGCTTATCTGTCAACTTGTCTGGCTTAGGAACCACCTACGGGATTAAAAAAGTATGTTTCTGGGTATAAAAAAGTATGTTTGAGTGGATCCTGGAGAGGTGGCCTTGGCGTCTATGTCTGGGCCCTCACCCCTTCCTCTCTGGTACTGTTCCCCTGCTGTGCTTTCCAGGTGTCATAAGCATCTTTGCTCCGCCATGCCCTTCTGCCATGATGTTTCTGCCGTGGATCCAGCAGATGACGGACTGATGGACTGAAGTTTTTTGACAGCATGAACCAAAATAAACCTTTTCACGATCGGTTGTGAAGTTATGTACTTTGTGCCAGCAATGAAAACGTGAGACAGGTCTGTGTGATGAGACTGGTGATCATGTTTTCAACAATTTTTTGAACATCTGCTCTGCATACTGTTACATTAGTATACGAGTAGATTCAGCTCTTGACTTAAGGATTCTGAATCATCCATACCAGGGGGAGGAGCTATGCAGCCAGGGGGACTGGAAATCTTTAGAGAAAATTGGTCACAGCTCAGAGCTGTGATCCAGAAATACTCCTGGTGTTAGTAGGGAGGACTGAGTCTGAGAACATCACAAAATTGGGAAGGCCATTGAGATAATGAGAAAATTACCTAAAACAGAGTGAAAGGGATAAAACCAGGAGTCAGGTTGAGAAGTTGTTTCAGAGACTTTCGAAGTACATTTCAAAGAAGTCAATAATATTTCATAATCAAAAGAATATTGAAGAGCAATAATAAAAGAAGACCCAAAGTGACAGAAGTCTTCAGCTGTGTGTGAGATGATACAGTATATCAAACAGGCAGAATAGAACGTTCTTTGGGTTTGCAAAGGAAGAAAGAAGGAGGATTTGGAAATACTGACTTTGCTATGCTGGTACGAAGACAGAATTATATCTGGAACACATCTGGATATTGTCAGACTTCAAAAATCCCCTCAGGTAGGAGCTGGAGATGCAGATTTTAAGTTAGGAGAGAATTTCTCCAAGCAGGGTAAGAACAGGAGCCAAGAAAAGCAATGTGGGAAATAGCACTCAGAACAGGAGGAATGAGACAGAATATGTGGCAAAGACAAGGGAAGAAAAGAAACTTAAGGAGCATGCTGTGGTAGGGACCTAGAAAGCTTCCCAAGTCCCAAGTGTTGAAGGCCGGGTCCCCAGCGCAGTGTTACTGGGAGGTGACAGAATCTTTAAGAGGTGGGACCTAGTGGGAGTAAGTCAGGTCACTGGGGGTGTGGCCTTCCAAGGGGATCCTAGGAGCCTGGCCCCCTTCTATCTCTTTCTTAGCTATCTGGCCACTATGAGGTGAGCAGTTTTCTCTGGCATGCACTCCTGACCCTGTTTCTGTCTCTTCACAGGCCCAAAAACAATGGAGACAGCTGACAGTGGGCCAAAACCATGATCCAAAACAAACCTTTCCTTTGCTAGGCTGATCATCTCAGATATTTTGTCATAGTGACAGAAAATTGTCCTACTGCGTTAAAGGTAAGAATTTCACCTGAAGACCTAACAAAATAAAGGACACTGGTGACTGAGACAGACTGAGCTACTGTCCCCGACTGAAGTGATGAATAACTTTGTGAGAAATACAGAAGCTCTAGAGAACCAGCTCAGAAAGTTATTTAATGGTGGTGAGGAGATTTAGGCCATTGGGCAAAGAGCTTGTTCTGCTATATATCTGGTACCTTCCAAGATATTTTAATGGGAGATGACTTGCCCTATTGTTAAAACCCTTCCAGTGCTACAACATTAGGAATTTTGCCTCAAACATTGTTTTCTTGAGCAGATTTCCTCAAATGCTAGCAGCAAGTGGTACAAGATTCTTAGTGGGCGTCTTCCACTGTTCCCTGTCAGATGCATTATGTACAAAGAATACCTGTGAAAGTGGAACTGCCTGGAGTGTTGAGTACTGTCTGCAGAAAATTAATTATGCATAAGAACAGCTTTTATTCACTAATGCAAATCAGGGCACTTGGAAACCTTGCTTTTGGACTTTTGTGGCCATCTACGCTCTGCCCCTTACTAGTTAAGTGACAATGGGCCAGCTACTTACTCTCTGAGTCTCAGTGTCCTTATTTATAAAACAGCAGCCATCATCACATTACCGAGATGTTTTTGGAGGCTTCCATTCTGCACCATTAATTTTCTTGGAGTCTGGCATAGTTAGGCACTCAATAAATGTTATGTTAGCGCTTTCTTCCCTACCCCCTACCGGCATTTGATTACCACGCATTTGATTACTTTGGCCTGAGCCAACTCCCTTAACAAATGTTTCCACCTTAGATTAAAATTAATTCAAAGACAGGGACCAGCTACACATCCTGTAAGGGACTCAGAAAATGGCATTAATTTTGTAAATTAATAAATATGCAAATGGAGCTTTGTATGGAATAGGCTATATAAGCAGGAAGTAAATTGTGTTGTAAATTATTCATTGCCATATGGAGCAGATATCCTTGACTTAGCATGCCAGGCAGAGGAAGCTGGCACAGACCTTGCTGTCCTGGCTTCTGAGAATGAGTGGCATGCTCATTCCAAGCAACCCCGGGTACTGAGTCACACAACTAATTCAGGCAGCGGAAGTCCTGGGGTGAGCAGGCTGCGGTGCACCCCCTGCTGGGAATAATGCAGGGAAGAGCACTTGGGGGCCACCTGTGATCTCCTACAGGGAGCCCCTGTGTCCTGAACACACTGCCCTGGGAGGTCACAGGCTGGAAGGCCTCTCCTTGCTTCCAGGTCCTGAGCTCAAGTCACCAACAATTCCAGCTTCCAGGCAGGTGTAACTGGCTTGGGGAAGTGCAGGCTGCTATGAGATGGATTCATCAATCATTAAAAACCAAATAGTCAAGGAACAGTGCAGGTGTTCCACATCGTGCTAAATAGATGCTGGAGGGCAGAGGTTCCTGTTATGACTATTCAGCAGCAGCAGCCGGGCAACTTTTTAAAAATAGATTCCAGGGCTCCTGTGTCAGGAATTCTGATGCAGTGAGTCTGGGCTGCAACCTGAGAACCTGTGAAGTCTCAGGTCACTGGATGATGATCAGCCAGCCTTGGTGTCATGGCAGCCAGCAGAGGTGTTTTCCTCCATGGTCCTGCTTGGTGAGGGTCCCAACACATCCTTGAGGAGACAGGGTTAAGACTCCAGGCTCAATCCTGGCTTCCATTCTTTTCTCCCTGGCCTATGACATAGTGATAGGGCTGAGAGTTGGTCTCGGGATGAAATCAGTGCTAGCTGGGCAGACCAGAACCAAGGGAGTTGCAGGTCATAGCCAGCTCAGGAAAACAGGTAGAAACTAGGTAAGAGAGCAGACGACAAGGAGAGCCTCCAGATGGATGAGCCTCCTGCCCAGGGGCTGGATGAAGGAGGAGTGGCCCCCAGGGTGGGACACGTGCCTCACAGCTGGACAGTGACGAGGCAAGTGCAGTGTGATGCCATGTCTTTTTGGTTATTTTTGCTGTTTTCCTGCGGGGATGCTAAGCAGATGTAGAGTACTGGTGTGGCCTGAGGCGTGGGTACAGAGGGCACCAGGCTTACCAAGCTGGATAAAGATGCTGAAGGCATCAAACAGGTCCTCAGGCCAAGGCCACTCATACAGTGTGAATAATATTGAAAGATTCATTTCTCTTCCACAGTGGTGATATTCCAGAAGACTTAGGGTTCCTGCAGTGTGTCTTAAAATCCTCCTTCTTAGCCTCCTGCCCTCACTGACTACTTTTATCTCTGTTCTTATTTTTATTCTTAAAACAAAGTCCTCCTTAAGCCCACAGGCTCTCCCCTCTTCCTCTGTGGGACAGGAAGGAGGATGGAACTCTAAGGCTGATGTGACAAGAAGGGACGGATGAGACTGCCCACATCATTATCCTCTTTAAAGAGGGTGAAAAATCTTAACTTAGACATGCCCTGCCTGTCCCCTAAAATTAAAACGGACACTAAAATTGCAATATTCAAACCTGGGCAGAATCTACATGTGACCTGTGGCAATGATTCTGAAGGAGATGCTGGCGGGCATAAATACATGATCTCAGGCCCCTGTGATCTGTTATACTGGAAGCTCCAAGATGGGGCCTGGGAATTTGCATTCCAACATGCTCTGCTAGTGTGTGTGTGTGTGTGTGTGTGTGTGTGTGGACACTGAGGATTGAACTTGGGACCTTCACACTAAGTTTCATCTCCAGTCCCTAATAAATTTTTAATTCGGAGACCAGCTCTCGATAAGTTACTAAGTTACCCAGGCTGGGTTTGAGCCTGTAATCCTCCTACTTCAGCCTCCCCAACTGCAGGGGTTATAGGCACACACCGCCACATCCAGCTTTGATGTTTTTATGGGAGCCTATCTGCTCAGACATCTGCAATATTCCCAGGTGGCCCTGGTCTTGCTTAAGACACGTGGCATTGAACTCATCCATTCATGAAACCACAACAGAAATCAACCCTGCAACTGCAGCTCTCATGATGCAAAGTTAGGCAGTGAATCAGCTTGACTTCATTGTGAAAGTGTGGGTTCTGAGGTCACAGTGATAAACCAGTGCATCTGCTTGCTTTGGATTCAGTGACATTGTGTGACCTTGGACATGAGTTCTCTAATCTCAGTTTCTTTATCTGTAAAGTGGGGACCATAAAAGGATCAGCTGTGGCAGCTGTGAAGGTAAAGGAAAGGATACCTTTAAAGGCAGAGAGAGTTTTAAGGAAGTAATTAGCTGCTTCAGGTAGGTAATTAAGTGTGGCCCAGAGCCAAACAGCCATGGGATTGGTGGCTGGTTTCCTCCACTGACCTAATGCCCCTCTTCGCAGCCTGGCATCCTCCTTCACTGAGATCCCCCTTCCTCTCCAGGATAAACATCCCCACAGACTGCAAGCAGCTGTGTTTGCCATCCCCGGAGATAGCTCATTTTACAGCTGGGCAAGCCTCAGCAGGCAGAGTTCAAGTCTTTGCAAAGTCACGCAGTTCCAGAAATGTCTGGGCAGCAGGTGGCAAAATGGTGTTGTTATCAGAACCACATAGATAATCACGCCTTGCTACTAATAATTCTCCATCTACTGCGTGTTTTATCATCTGCCAGGGGCTTCCACATCCATTATCTCCACAGCCCTCCCACAACTGCACGGGGTGACACCATGCCGGGTCTCAGATGCCACCCACTCTTCTTATGTTGGCCTTTTGGAAGCACCAACACTCTCATTATCTCCCCAGATCCTTCCTGCATGCTCAGGAGATAGAAAGGACAGGGTTTAGAAAATGGAAACACCCAGAAACAGAACAAGTGCCGGAGAAGGTCCCATAGGCCCATGTCACATTCTAGCCTAGGTCTCCAACATGGTCCCCTCCTCACCACGGGTGCCCCTTGGCAGGTGATTCTGCTCTGTCTTTTCCTATACGGTGGGATCTTCTTTTCCTTTCCTGTCTGGGATGTCAGCAGGTAACTAGCAATCACTGTAGGAACACTATGTTCCTGCCAGTAAGGAGACTGTCACGTGAAGCAAAATAAACCAAGCAGAAAGACAACTGTCACATATTCTCTCTAATAGATGGAATGTAAAAGAGATGACCCAAAAGTAGAGAGTATTATTAGACAAGAGGAAGGGGGTCAGAGGCAGGGGAAGGGGTGTAGGAGCAGGTAGTGGGGGAGGGAGCTAAGCAAAACTGATGGTGGGAGCCCCTCTGAAGATGTGAGCCTGGGGGTGAATAAATTATCAGGGGTGATAAATGCACGCACGAATCTGCCAAAATGAAATCCATTCATCTGTATAACAAGAAAGAGCGAGAAAAAGAAGTGTCTATACTATGCATAGTTATAGCCTAATAATTTTCCATTAAATTAGTACTAACTAAGAAAAATAAAGGTTGAGCAAAAAGATAAAAAGACTTGTATTGCACTCAGCACTCCTGCTGTGCCTGAGCTGAGCTTGGTCACTAAGTCCCTTGGTCCAGTCTGAGCTACTATCTGCACAACTGTGAGCACCTATGAGCAGCCAATGGACCTCTCAGGGGGACAGGATAGACATGGCGACTCAGGCTCCCCCATCCAGGCTGAGTGCTCTTGTTCCAACCCCATCAGAGACTCAGGAATCTGTAGTTTTGCCTTCTGTTCTTGGAGGGCTGGAGTTGGTCCCTATTATGGTTGATACACTGTCTCAACTTGAGCAGTTTAGAAGTTTAAGAGACTCATCAGGGAGCCAGGGTTCGTACTTTGCAAACATTCACATCCTGTACCACAGGAGGGCAAGGAAGCTTTGTGCCCTGGAACCGTGGTGGTCTTTGTACAGGAAGGAGAAGATGCTTGTTCTCTCCACTTTGGCTCTGGCTGCATTTGCTAGTTGCTGCCTTGAAGTGTTGCCCTTGTGCTATGCCGTCTTGCCTTGGAGCCAAATGATTATGCATTGAAACCTCCACAAACTGTGAGCTAAATAAACCTTTCCTTCCTTCATTGTGGGTGCTGGGTGTTTTGTCCCAGCAACAAAAGAAAAGTAATCAACACAGCCCCCATGAACCTGTCTGCCTGGGATTTGACTCCTGGCTGGACTTTGAAATTACCAGGAAGAGAGATGCAAAACTGACCCAGCCTGGTATGTTTCCCTCACTCTTGGAGAAGTTGCTTAGGCCTGCAGAGAGCTGCTCAGGTGACTTGTGTGTGACCCTTGGTTGGCAGAGGCAGGTGGGATGAAAAGACAGGCAGAATCAAGGCCATAGGTGGAACATCGCCAGGGGCACTGGCCCAGGCCGTGAGGGAAGTGGGAGTGTTTGGAACAGATCACAGATCACAGGATGGGTGGGAGGTTCAGGAGTCCAACTGTTAGGATGGAACTGAAAGTGCCCATGACTTTTACTCAGAAGAGGAAAAAGAGGAGAAGGAAAAGAAGATGGGTTCTGTCCTGGCTTCATTTCTCTCTCTCTCTCTCTCTCTCTCTCTCTCTCTCTCTCTCTCTCTCTCTCTCTCTCTCTGTCTCTCTCTCTCTCTCTGTCTCTCTCTCTGTCTGTCTCTGTCTGTCTCTCTCTCTCTCTCTCTCTCTCTCTCTCTCTCTCTCTCTCTCTCCCTCTCTCTTCCATGTTTCAAGTTTGTATTATTCTGGCTGCCCATCATCCCTGGTGGGTTGTTGTTGGCCTACCTGTGTTTTCTGTAAATCTTATATCCTGAGTGGTCCCCAATAGTAACAGAAGGTACCTACAGGACCTGTCATGATCAGTTTCCTAATATCTTGCCCACCAACTCACAGATCATAATTCTTTGAATTCATCCAACATATTTTGGGGGAGGGTGTCTATAAACTAATGAGCATGCCTGTGGTCTTCTCTGATCATTAAAACGTGATCAACAGTCACTAAATAGACCAAAATAACTCATTTTGGTGGGCAGGGTGGCAATGCCTATCCTCAAAAAACTCTGGGAGGCTGAGGCAGGAGGGTCACAAGTTCAATACCAACCTGGGCCACTTACTGAGACCCTGCCTCAGAAAGAAAATTTTAAAGTCACTGGAGATGTTGCTTGGGTTTAGTTCTCTGTACTGTAACTCAAGCCAAACTAAATCAAACTAACCCCTATAATAACCAGTATGTGATTTTCTTTTTTTTTTTCTGTAAAATTCTGTGAACAGATGCTTGAATGAATCAACCCTCTCCTCATTCCAGCACTCATCAGATGGGGATATGACCCCAATCTAAGGATTCAGAGCTATAGCAAATTCTACTGAGGTTATAGGTTTCCTATTGGGTTTATAGGCCCAGAAAACTCTGATTAGAGGGACTCCTGGGCAGTATACAGTTGAGATGATATCTGATGCTGAACCAGATTTCCAAGCTGTTTTCTGTATGCCTGGCCCGGAAGATGTGGGTAATCCTCAGCCACAGGACCCTGTGACACAGTCTCATTGTGTTGTTAAACTGGGGGCCAGGGAGCTGCTGTCTTAATGTGTGATCTGTTTGAGACCTTTGTAGGCAGATGTGTGCATGCTCACACACAGAAGGACCACCCTGCAGCAGGTACTCCCATGGGGTGGGGCTTATCTGATGAGGGACACATTCCAAGGTGATTTCCTGAAAACCTAGGTGTGGCCTGCTCCACATCAGGGTGAAGTATGTGCTCAGCCTCGGGTTCCTCAGGCTGTGATGAACAAGATGATGGAAGATGAAGTCTAACACAAGAGGAAATGAGAGACACAGTCACCAAGAGAGATGTCAGGCCCTTGTTGGAATCTCACAGCTCATTGTTTTATAGTAAAGTATATGCATATTTAACTCTAAAATAATGATAGAAGAACAGTAAAGTCTGTAAACACACAGCGCTCTCATAGTCCTTTATCATCGCGACCAGGTATTACACACGGACCATAATCACATTGCTGTTCTGTTCTGTTGCAGGGCTGGAGTTTGTTCCCACCAGTGTCCCCAGGGTGTGAGGACTGCTTTGTTCTTTTATGCCCTGAATACTGGGATGTCATTAGGCAAATGAAATCTTTCGGCCCCATTGTAATGTTAGAAGACCACCATAGTATAAGTGATCCATTCTTTTTTTTCCTATGTATGGTACCAGGGATTGTCTCCACTGACCCACAACCTCAGGTCTTTTTATTATTTTATTTTATTTTACTTTACTTTATTTTATTTTATTTATTTTTTGGAGCAAGTTCTCACTAAGTCACAAATTGCACAAGTAAGGCTTGAATTTATGATCCTCCTGTCTCAACATCCCAGGATTCTGGGATTACAGATGTGTCCCACCGGGCCTGGTTTGAACGGCCCATGACTGACACTGATGAAATTATGGTGCCATCATTATATGGTATATGACTAAAAACCCACTCGTATCCCACTGTAAACACACATGTGCGTGTGCATTCATTAAAAGTTGACAGAGTTGTGGTGAATCCGTTTTTCACATCACCATTCATACAAATGTAATTAGATGTGTGTTAGTGTTTGGCTGCTCCTTAAGTGCAGCGATGGGGTACTACAGGTTCCTTTTCTTCCACTGAAGGGCTCCAGTGAAACATTTGTTAACACCAGCATATACTTGTCTTTCATTCGGGTGAGCTGGTAGCTCTGGGCACCGCACAGGTGGGTTCACTCCTTGAGTCCCTCTCTGCCTCCTGTATCTGGGGGTCATGTCCTGGAACCTTCTCCTCCTCCTTTCCAGCTGTTCCCATCTGGATCTGCTGCTCAGAGAGCCTGCACTGCAGCTGTGTTCTAAGTTCTTTCTTTACGCAAATCCTGCTGGGAGCACCCACATCTCTCTGGAGGTGGAGTCTCTGGCTTTGGATCCCAGAACTTCCTTTTTCTCAACTGACTCCCTCATTTTGGCAAAGTGCATCATGCAGTACATTCTTCAGAGATGCCTGGATGCCTGCGGAGCCTCTCCTTGAGATTTTTAGGAGATTTTGTTGTTCTTAGCAATCTCTTTACACACACACACACACCATCTCCCTTCCCAACATGCAAATGATGAAATTTGTTTTATTCTATTTACATTTTGTTAAAAGAAAGTAATTTGCCTCAAGGCAAATTAGATGTCTGTGGGCTGAGTGCTGTAGGGTATACATGACTAAGAGGAGAAAAGAAAAGGACAAAGTGTGATGGACTAAAATATGCCCAGCCCCAATTCAGATGGTGAGATTTTCAGCTCCCCCATGTGACTATATTTGAAGACAGTAGAAAGTAGAGTCTTTACAGAGGTAGTTAATTAAATCATAAAAGCGAGGTTCTGACTCAATGACTGTTGGCCTTAGAAGAGGAAGACAGGTAGCACATATGTGTAATCCCAGGACTCTGGGTGGTTGAGGTTAGAGGATCACAAGTTGCAACCTGGGCTGAATGACTTAATAATTTAGCAAGATCCTATTTCAAAATTAAAATAAAAGAATCACTGGGGATATAGTTCAATGTAAAGGACTCAGGTTTAATCTCTAGTATGACAAGAAGGAGGCCTAGGAGGGGAATATGGTACATGACTAAAAACCCACTCAGGAAGAGAAAGAGGAAGGGACAGAGGATGTGCACACAGAGTAAAAGCCACATCAGGACACTCTTCAGAAGCAGCATTTACAATTCCAGGAGAGAGGCCCATGAAAAGCCATCCCAGCTCTCACCTTCATTGTGGACTTCGGGTCTCCAGGACCATGAGAAGCATCTCTCTATTGTCTGACTCTCGCAGTGTGTGGTATGTTGCTATTTTGGCTCTAGCAGACTGATACAATGAGTATTTACGGATTTTACTTCACTCTGTGGGTGGTAAGTGTTCAGTACACTTCTGTGCCTGATCCCGACCTACCACAGTCACTGCAACACGAAAAGAAAAAGGAGCACACACAATTTAAAGGGCTCAGTGAGAGGCTGGTTACTGGGGATGACTAGGACTGGCTGATGTAGCTGAGAGCATTCCACAAGACAGGCGACAAGGAGGTGATCCTGTCCAGACTCTCGTGTGGCTGGCTGCACATCTGCCTGGAGTTTCCCAGTGCACGGACTTTACCTGAGCCTCCCTTTCTCATGCAGGTCTGCCCAGGCACGTCTTCTGATCTGATTGAGAGACTCCGGAGCTTCCACAGCAGCTTAATTTGTCATTTGAGAGTGAAATCATAGACCTGGATGGTGGCCAGGTGCTGGAGAACTCTGTCCCTGTCCTGCTTTTGTTGGCTTCTGGTTTCTCTACCTGTTTATTTACTGATAAGTCGAAGGACTCTGTACTGCATTTTACAAATAATCTGGCAAATCCTTAAGATCTATTTAACCATGGTTAGAAAAGTCAGTGTTGTACAGGAAGGATTAAAAGAAGAAACATTTGGAATCTACTTAAGTATCTGTCATCTCAAAGGCAGTTTTGACCCTTCTAAATTTATACTTTCATAGAAGAAAGAGGAGAGAAACTCCGTATGTGCTGATTGTCCATATTTTGGCAAGAACACAACCCTCAAAAGACATTGATGCTAACCTGAACTTATCTGATTGGTGGTGTGAACTTGATTGAGTTATTTAACTTCCCCAAACCCTAGTTTGCTTATTTATCTTATTAAGGTAAAACAACAATAGAAAATTTATCAGGTGGGCAGTGGTTCATGCCTGTATTTTCAGCATTCTGACAGGCCGAGGCAGAAAACTCATGCCACATATACATGTGGCTGAGGATTTTACTCAGTAAGAAGGCCCTG
Source organism: Cavia porcellus (assembly GCF_034190915.1). Taxonomy (NCBI): domain Eukaryota; kingdom Metazoa; phylum Chordata; class Mammalia; order Rodentia; family Caviidae; genus Cavia; species Cavia porcellus. The sequence goes on along the minus strand of NW_026947506.1, from coordinate 59,406,440 downwards.
GTCTCCATCCCCTTACTAAAAATATTATCCCTTTAACCATTTGTAAGCAGTATTAATCATAGGGAGGGAGAACAGGCAATGGACAACTGCAAGAATTCAGGAAAGAAGTGACAGTGGCCTGAGCTAAGATCTGGGAAGAATGCAACGTGGGGGTTGGTGTCACATACACTGAAGCATCACATATGATGGGCTGTGTGAAAGCTGGTGGGGAGGAGGGACAGTAGCAGTAGTATTTACACAGGTATTAATCATACAGAGAGCGATAAAAAATACTATGAATGTTTGAATTTTAAAACTTTGATAAGTAAAAGGCACATTGCCATTCCCTCAGAAATCTCCCCCTCACTTTATCCCACAATGCTTGGCCACTTGCTGAAGCAGTTGTGCGAGTTCTCTTTCATGAGTGTCTTTAGAAGGTGTGATCAGAATTATGGTGCATGTTGCTGTTGGGTGTCATCTAGCAGAAAGGCAGGCTTGTTTTCTGGGACTGTATGACTTCTGACTCTTCCACAGAGCCAGAATCGCCATGAAACGGAAATATTTTGAGCAGACTCAGTACATGAAGGCAACCATGATTGTGCAATAATGACATTCACGAAAGACTTCTAGAACTGCTTCAGAAAGTGGAGAGAACAGTGGGAAAAATGTGCTGGAACAGGTGGGTAGACAGAACATTAGTCACGTTCCCATCGCCAGAACAAAATATCTGACACCCACAATTTATAGGAGAAAGGATTTACTTTGGCTCATTATTTCAGTCCATGGTCTGCTTAATCCCAGGAAAACAAAGCACGGTAGAGGAACACTGCAAAGGAAAGGCACTCACTGCGTGCCAGGCAGCAAGGAAAGTAGCAGCCAGAGACAAGACGCCCCTTCCAGGTCACAGTCCAGTGACCACCTTCGGCCAGGCCCCGCCCCCTGCAGCACATTCAGCTCTGAACTCATCAGTGGGTAATCCACTGACAAATACAGCTTCACACGATGAAATCACCTTCCAAACACAAGAGACTTGGGGTGGTAAACATTCTATATATAAACAGATAGATACACAGATGATGATGATGATGATATATCTAGATAGATAGGTAATATGAATGGATGGACGACTAGATGGATGAATTCCTGGAGAGACAGACAGATGGGTGGCAGGCAGACAGACAGAAATAACTGGCTTTGTGATTGAAGCCTAAGAACTAAGAAGTAGACTGTGTAATTCCCAATCTGGGGCCAGTTTTGCAGTCCCAAGAGTAGAGAGCCTGAGTCTGTGATTGGCAAGTTCAGGAGAATGACAGTGTGTCTCAGCCCCAGGGAGAGATGTAGAGGCAGAACGGGAGAGACGTTTTCTCTATCTTCTTGTTCTGCCTGGGTCCCCTGCTGGTTGGGTAGTGCCCACCCACATGGAAGGGCATCCTCCCTTCCCCCATCCACCAACTCCCCTTCCCATATCTGCCAGAAACACCCACTCAGTGAAGATGTGTCACCAGGTCTCTAGGTATTTCCTACTCTGGCATGAGCACAACCATCACACGTAGACTTGAGCCTGTGCCGAGTGTCTCTGTGTAGGACCCTCTTCCTGTCTCCTGTGCCACAGGGCCACCCAGCATTCTCTGATTACCTGAGTCACTCAGTCTCTGAGTCCTTCTTTCCCTCATCCCCACAGGCTGTCACACAGCCTGTCATATTTGACTGCTTCATTGTATCTGACACCAACCCCCACGTTGCATTCTTTCTAGATCTTAGCTCAGGCCACTGTCATTTCTTTCCTGAATTCTTGCAGTTGCCCATTGCCTGTTCTCCCTCCCCAGAATCTTCCTGGGTAATTTAGTGTGGTATCTATCACAGTTAATCTGAGCTTTCCCTCCTTCTGCACGTGGCCAGCTCCCACCGCAGGGGGCCATAAGGAATAGAACTATTACAGGACCTGTCCTCTCGGGCTGCAGTGAAGGACACACGAGTGCCTGGTGAGAGCCTTGTAATGCTGGCGGGAAGAGGGGTCCTCCACATGGGTACAGGGAGGGGAGCAGCCAACACCACTGTCTTCCCTTCACCAGCAACGCATGTGAGCTTTCTAAACTGCAGGTACAATCGCATATCTTAGACTCAAACCTCCCTCATGGCTGCTTGTCAGATAAAGTCCTTGATGTCGAAAAAAACCTACGAATGGGCTCTCTTGGCCTACATTTATAGCTCCTTTATGAATTCTCCAGCTGTGAGAAAGTGTTGTTCTACACACAAATAATCCTTTCTCTCGCTTCTCAGTGGACCAGCTCTACAGCACCTGCTCTAAGTGGAGTGGTATTTTGAGCTGGTTATAAAGTTGTGGTTCTAACAACATTGCATGTTGAGTATTTGAAGTTGCTTCCTGTCACTTGCTTACCCAAGGACGTACAGTGCCAGTCCAACAGACATCGCATTTATTCATTATATGCCCCCAGTAGGTGACAGGTTCTGCTGAGCCTGGTGGGGAGGGGCAAAGAAGGGTGAGCTAAACTCAGCCACCTGCTCTCTCCAGGCCTCCCCCTCTCTGTCGCTCTATTCCTCCATTCTATCATCCCTTCATCCCTCTGGCCCGACACGTGCTTCTCCCCTGTGGTTCCCATCATTCCAGCTTGAAGTTACCACGGCTTCTACCTGCGATTGATTGCTGTCCCATTCACACTGCACTGTCCTTTAACACAATGCCACTCTGTGATTTAGCTCAGGGCTGTCTGGCCCAATCTTCTTTTCTCCATACGTGGTCTGAGCTAGCAAGAAGCAGCTCTTCCTTATTAGCAACTCACAATCCTCTATTTACTATAAAAATAAGACTAAAATCTTCAGCAAAATTTCAAAGTCTTAGAATTAGCACTGTCTTCCTTGGATGAGCTGGCCCAATTCTCTTACCAGCCTTGGTGTATTACACACTCACTCATTTACCTTAATATATGCCTGGAAAGCTGGGCATGGTCTTGCATATCTTTAATATATCGGTACTCTGGGAGGCTGAGGCAGAAGGATCACAAGTTAGAGACCTGCCTGGGCCAATCAGTAATTAACAAGACTGTGTCTCAAAATAAAAATGTGTGGGGATGTAGCTTGGAGCAAAGGCACTGGGTTCAATCCCCAATAAAACAACAACAACAATAATAGAGATTAACATCAAAGACATTGAAATCCTGCTACATGTTGGGTCCAGCTTTCGGTGCTCTGTATGAAAAGATGACAAAATTAGATGAGGCTCCTGCCCTTTTGGAATGGATAAGATGAGGAATCAAACCCTACTAATGCATTAAAGAATAGTTACACAGTGTGAAGGGGTCTAGGACTCCCTTGAGAGGAATGGAGAAGTGAACAGTGGTTCAGACATTCGGACAGTGGGATTCAACTCTTGCTCTAGCTGAGCTGTTAAGTGATCCTCTGCAGCCTCTCCCCCTTCCTTGCCCTCCTGGCACCAGGACCCCAAGGCTACACATCCAGGAATCTTCCACACTACTGCAAGCCCTGCCTGGGCCCTGTGACATTTGTCATGTGCATCACCAAGCATGTGTGATTCTTCCAGCCAGCACAGCCACACCCAGGTGAGGGACACAAGCTCTTCTGCTCTGTGAGTCTCGAGGTAACTTGTCCAGGGGAACTTGGACATCTTCCAGAAAGCCACCATGCAGGCACTTCCGGGAGCTCAGATGAAGGGCCATGGACCAAAAAGTGCCATTTATGGAGTCCTCTCACATGTTCCTGTGCTAGGGGAGGACAGTCCCTTCCCAGGTAGCAGAGCCACAGGCTTGATGGCCGTGCACTGACTGCACAGATCACAGCAGCCTATGCTGCAACCCTCACCTGACGCTGGCTTCATGCATCGCCCTTGGATGTCACCTGCCCTCCTTCCTTCCGGCTCCATAATCTCCACCTCATGCTAAAAAAAGAAATGCCTTCCTCACTGATGTTTGAAGAGATCCCTCCATCCTCGAAAGTGTAGTAGACTCCCTCCCACAAGGGCATGTGCTATGCCTTTGGGTGTCTTTTGCAAAAACAGTGGGCAATTTCAGATAAAACTGATCTTGTAATCCCTCAAGCAAGCCAGGGAGGGAGTAGTGTTTGGCATAAAATATCTCATATTTTATATTCATTAATTCTAACCTTTAAACTTTTTTATTGTTTGGATTTTTAAGACAGGGTCCTCTCTATGTAGTTCATGCTGGCTGGCCTTCAATTCCTTGTGTAGCTCAGGCTGACCTCAAACTTGAAGTGATCCCCGTGCCTCAGCCTCCGGAATGCTGGGACTGTAGGGAAGCACCATCACACTGACATTTATTCAAACTTTTAAGCAGTCCTATTTTCATCATTCGCATTTTTACAGTTGCAGAAAACTAAGGCAGAATAGTGAGACAGGTTGGGGAAGGGCTGTGAAGTTTAGGCAAGTGGTCCCATAGGAGCTCGCACACAGCTAGTAAGCTCTAACCTGTGTGGGCCTCAGAATCACCAGGAAGGCCACTCAGCGGTGGGTGGCTGAGCCCCGTCTCCAGGGTGTTGGTTTGGTTCACGGGGTCAGGAGTGGAGTCTAACATTGTGCATTTCTAACAAGCTCCCCCCTGCCACTGGTGGGGACGCAGGAACACTTTGGAACTGCTAGTGCACGGTGTGGTGTGAGCTGCTTTGGGGTAAGATAAAGGCTGGCTTCCTAGCATAGGGGAAGTGGCCTTTGGTATGGGTGTGGGAGCTTGCATGGGAAGTGGACAGTCTATGCCCTCCCTGTCACTGCCGGGTCCTAGAGGCAAGGACTGAGGACAGGCCCCATGCAGATTTGCTGGCACTGGTAAAGCCAGCCGCTATGATGCTGGGAGTTCAGTATGTGCTGTCTAATGAGCTAGGGAGGCAACTGGCAGGTGAGACCCAGGCCAGGCGGAAAACCTCACCAAAGACTTCAGCCTTCATCCTTCGAGTACCAGGCTTTAGTCAGGAAAGTAACACAATTCCCTCTGCCTAATTGTGTTCTAATTGTTCATTCATTAGAGATAAAAAGGCATGAATCCAAACCTACACCAAGGAATGGGAAGATATAAAAAGTGCATTTTACAAATAATAATAAAGAGAAAGAGTATTGGGGAAGCCCTTGCTTCCTTGATAAGAGCTTTATATGCCTGACCTCATTTATTCCCCAAAACCCTTCATAATAGACACTGCTATTGTCCCATTTTAGAGATGGAGAAACTAAGGGTTAGAGAGTTGAGGGCACAGTGCTTGAAAGTAGCTGAGCAAGCCTTAGGTTTAAGTATACAAGACCATTTTTCTGTCTTAAAACTTGCCGTTCATCATGATGTCTTTGAGCTCAAGGATTGTAGTTCTACCTCTCCTGACGCCCCAGACTCACAGTCTGCAGTAGGGAGCAACCCCTGCTGTGTTTGGTGACAGAGCCCAAGCCCTCCTGGCAATTCTGTTCTTTGCAGGTGGCCCGACCTTCCCTACAAAGGCAAGAGGCGAGCTGAAGCTAGCGCTTGTTATCACAGGATCTGTAGTCTTCACAGTGCGGGCATGTCATCCCAGGGGACCCGGGGGATCCATCACTGTCAAACCAGAAGGCTTCTTTTTTTAAAAAAAATTCTTGCAAACTCAGGGCTTTTTAGATCTTTAAGGCTGATTAGAGATAGAACACTACAATAGCGGACTTAAATCTCAGCAAGTGGGGAGGTGAGGCGAAGCGAGGTACCACGCATAAAATAAAGTACACTGACTCTTTTTGGGAAGATAAAACATAACTCTTGGTAGGCGCTGCACAATGAAAGCCCTCGGAGAAAAGAGGAGATCTTTGTCAGGAATTGTATCTCATTTAGCTCCATTGTTTCCCTGTGTTTCTGGGAGAATGGAAGTGATTCATCTTGCTTTTGTTTCCTGTAGCCTTTTATTTTTTCCCTGCACAGAAATTTCTCTTCCATTACGAGGGAAGCACTTTTTCTTTTCCCCTCTCTGCACGAAGATGGCTTTCATCCTCGACACGTTCGTGCCTGCCTCTCACGGCCCAATTCAATGATTTTCTTCTTCTTTTTTTTCTCTATTTTACCAAGTGGTGATTTAGATAATACAGACAATACTGCTGTGAAAGGAGTTCTTAAAAATATTTTAATGATCTCGCTGCTTGGAAGGGTCTCTGTGCGTGAGTGTGTGTGTGTGTGCATGTGGGCATGCGTCAAGCTGCAAACATCACTGTCATTTATTCACTCAGGAAATAATATTTCTGAGGTTCGGCCGACTGTCTCATCACACTGCTGGGGGTGTGAAGCCATTGCAGGGAGTTTTCTGACTGCACTGAGCCAGCAACCAAAGAGGAGGTAACATAAAAAGGCACTGATTGGGGCTGGGGATATAGCTTAGTGGCACAGGGACTACCTGGCAAACATGAGGTTGTGAGTTCGATTCCTGGTACAGGAAAAAAAAGAGGTGCTAATTATGATGCAAAATGTTAAAGAGCAAAATGACCAGGGAAGAGAGGCCCTCTGGGTAAATTTGGGAGCTCTGTTCTCTGCATTTGGGGAAAGGAGAGGATTCATAATGCAGATTTGTAATTCATTATGGGTTTTATCAAAAGGCTTTGTGAAAAGACAGAAATTGAAGTAGCTATTCTCTCCCTGGCAGCCCTGTACCACCCAGGAGTGACTCACTCTGACATGATTGCATGATGGCTTCGAACAGCCTTAGCTACGCGTGGGAAACCCACATCAGAGCAACTGAGTGGTTTTCAAAAAGCTGTGCCAGCAGAGCTTCACTCCAGTCTCTGGTCTCTTGACAGGGAGAGAGAATGGTTGGGATTTTGAGAGGTGCCTGGGGCTGAGAGTCCATCCCAGATTTTCCAGCAAAGAGTCCCATATTCAATTCTCCTAGGGGTTTCTTTCCAGCCTTTGTCCCTTCTCAAAATCCGTACTCAGTGCTTGGCTGCTGGCCTGGCCTGGACCCTACACTCTCAGCGAGCCAAACTCTGTGTCCTCATCACCAAGGTAGGTAGCACTGGGAAGATGCTGCACCATTCTGAAGGACTGAGCACAGGATTGTCCAGCACCCTCTGATGGAGGCTGGAGGGCTGCACTCAGAGGTGACAGCCTGCTGGTCTGGCTTGATTTGCCCAGTGTAGGGAGGGAGCCAAGAATTCCAGCATCTGTGCCCCAACTCGACACACCTGAGACTTCCTTAGGTAGGCTACCAGGGCACCACAGTCACTGGTCATCCTTCTCCCTCTCTGCACGTGCTGCTTCATGCTGCCTGTCACCTTCACCAGGCAGGAAGTTCGAGCCCTCCTGGGTCAGTCATGAGGCATCTCACTCTTTTCTAGGACTTTGACACATAAAGACACACACACACACACACACACACACACACACACACACACACAGGCACACACCATACTCATGTTTTTCAAAATCATAACTACATTTGGATGTGCACCACAGACACACAGACATATCACAGTCACATGTTCATGCACATGTATATGTGCGTGTGTTTATTATTCAAGGTGATACATGCACATACTTGGTGTTCAAAGTCATGCATGCACATATCATACACAGTGATACCTCGGTTCACGGACTTACTTTGTTCCACAGTTCTAGAGAAGATGGCCACATTCAATGCAGAGTTTGCAAACAAAAACAAACTTTGCTAAATGCTTGTGTTTGCAAAGCAAACTGTTCACAAACAAAAGCATTTGTAAACTGAGGTCCTCAGTGTGCACACACAATATTCATGCTTATGCATGAGTGGCATGTGATAGAAATATTCACAATCATATGTATAATTCACAATCATATATATATATATATATATCTCCCTGTGCAATTTCTTCATAAGAATGCTTAATAAAAATCTCAAACTTAACATAGCCCAAGAAGAACTATTATATTTTCCCTCAATGTCACCACCAGCATCTCTTCAGTTGCTCAGGACTCATTTCAAAATTTCTTTCTTTCCCTCCACTGTAACATTCAGTCCATTAAGAAACCCCATCAGCTTGAATTCACCCCACTCCCACCTTCAGCCACCTCTCACTGCTGCAATCCAAGTAAACCGCTGAGTGGGCTGGAGGCTGCCATCACTCTGTTCCAATCCACACTCTGCATGGCAGGAGAAGGAACTTTCTAGAGCCTTCAATGACATCGTGTCATTTTCCTGGCTAACTTCTAGCGGTTTCCCATTTCCCCAGGGACGCCCATTTCGTCCAGGAGACGCAAACTCCTCCTGGCCACCAAGGCCCCTGGTCCTCACCTCTGCCTTCCTGCTCACTCTCTCATTCCCTACGAGTGAGTACACATCTGGGTACCATCTTTCTGCTTCTCTGAACGCCAAGATCTTTCCCTTCTCAGGGTTCATCTCTTGCCTGGAGGATCTTCCTCTGGTCTTGCAGAGCTGGCTCATTTTCATCTTTCGGGGCTCAGCTCTTCCACCTGTGTAACATCTTCCCCAGCAGTGAGTGGTCCTCGCCACCACCACCACCACAGTTCTCTGGTTAGTCTTCTTGGTCACACTTGTGTGTACGTGAAATAATCTTTCTCACTTATTTTTGTACTTGCCTGTTTCATCCCATGTTTTTCTCCTAAGGGTTTCACAATTTTTGCTCTTTGGTCCAGGAGGCATTAGCTTTGGTACATGGTGGGAAGGAAGCAACTCCTCTGCTGTGGACATCCAGTTTCCCCAGAACACTTTATTAAGAAGAAACAAAAGTTATTTCCACCACTGAGTGCTGTATTTGTCCATTTTTATACTTCAAGCCTGAGAACTGTACAGAGGACAAAGGTTTATTTAGTTCACACACAGTTTTGGAGACCCAAAATCCAAACAACATGACACTGGCTCTGATAAAGGTCCTCTTGGTGGCATCATGCCATGACAGACGGCATCGTGGCAACTGGGAGGTGCGGGAGTCAAAGACATCATGTGGTGAGGCCAGAAGCCAGACAGATTAGGGAGGAGACAGTCTTGTTGTTTTATAACAACTATCGCCGAAGAACTAATCAGGGTCTCATGAAAACAACCTTAATATCTCTGAGGGCAGCCACTCCCCCCATGACCACTGACTGGGCTCCCCCTCTTGGAGGTTCCATCCTCTTCTTAACACTGAGGGACAAACCACATCCACACTGCAGCAGATCCTCTTGGCACCCTAGATCATACGCACAGGGAAATATTTCTGGATTCTCTTTCTTTTCTATTGGCCTGTTGGTGTTTTGGGGGAGGGGGGGGGAAAGGGAGTCCTGGGGGTTGAACTCAGTGCCTTCACACTAAGCTATATCCTCAATGCTTTCATAATTTATGTTTTGAGACACATCTTGCTAAATTGGTAAGTGGTGCAGGCTGGGAGTTTCTCCTGCCTCAGCCTCCTGAAGTGCTGGCCTGCACCACCACACCTAGCTATATATCTTTATTACTGCACTAGCTTGTTTTCAATACTATCCAGCAGGTGCTCTGTCTGGCTCTGCACAGCTCCAAACCTGGCTCGGTAACTGGCTCAATGGATTGCCAGGGGCTGAGGAGCTGGTCTAGATTCCAGTTCTTTCTTCTATGCCACTGGTGGATTTCCCTGCAGGACCCAGCTCAGCCTGCGGCAGGTGTACTGGCTCCCTCTGGAAGTCTGATGTGGACCTATCCCTTCAGTGAAAGGCCAGATCCAGGCCCCTTCCCTCCATCCTACTGTTGGATTAGCCTTACCTTCCTCTGCTCATTTGGCTTCTATTGATAACTGGTGCTTGTGGTCCAGCCTCTTCTGTCTGCCGCTCCCTTCTTCCAGGCATCATCTCTACCTGGCGGGGCCCACAACACACTGCACATGTCCCTGTGCTCCCTGGAGCTGGTTGGCAGATGCTCAGGGCCTCCCGCTCACCTTCTGGGATATCCCTGCTTCCCTTGAACTTGGCATCTCACGTGCACACGGGGACAAAGGCCAGTTCAGCTGGGCTCTGTGCCAGCTTTGCTCAAGGCTCATCCAAAGGCCGTCCTGTGTCTTGCTTTTCTTCCAGTCTCATCAATAAGCCCTCGGTAACAGCAGGGAGGGGATGCGGAGGGCAGAGACGCAGCATTACCTCATCACATTACCTAGCCTGATGCATTTTCAAGGCCAGCAAACTCAATTAGCTCGCTGGTAATAGCTGTTCCGGCAGTGGGGAGCTTCTGCAGAGTCCATTGCTCTGCGGAAGGACGTGGAAAACAAATGGCTGCATTGCTCAAGTGCAGAGCATCAGCAGAGCAGCCCGGAGTTTCTGCTCCATACCAAGCAGGCTTCTCTTTAAATCTCTTCGCACTGCTACTTCTGATATATTTACATCTTGAGAAATGTGTTGCTTCTTGTGGACAGTGTTCTAGTATTGATTTTATCATCTTTTCTTGAATACTTTGAGTTTTTTCTTCTGCTTTAACCAAATCTTACCAGTGTTGAGATCTAGAGAGGTCAGGAAGGTGACATGTAGACAGTTACAATTGGCCTTTAAAGTTACTTTTTATACTTAGTTTTCTCCTCCCCTCCTTCCTTTTTCTCTTTCTCTACTAGGGATTGAACCTAGGGCTTTCACAATAAGATATATCTGCATCCCTTTCTTTACATTGTTAAATTTTAAGACAGGGTCTCAGTAGGTTACCAAGTCACCTAGGCTGGGCTCTAATTTGTGCTCCTCCTACCTCTGACTCCCAGAGTGCTGGGATTGCAAACGCATGCCACTATGCCCAGCTAAGTCACTATTTCTATATTTATCTCTCTTGAGGAGATCAAACATTCAGCCAAACCAATGTTTTGGGTTAGAGAAGGTGGAAAATTTTCACTCAAAATAAATGGAGGAAAGGGACAGTTGTGATCACTGAGAAGTCTAAATAACATACTTTGATAATCATAGCATGGAGAGAGCACAGTATGCTTTAGTTGAGAAGCCCTTAGAATTTAACCTGACCAATCTTGCAATTTTATAGGTGTGAAGAACAGAAGCCTCGGGAGATTATCATGTGTCTTTTATATCATGCTGTCAATTAACAGATCTGTGGAATTCTCATACATAAACTGAAGTCCACTTATGGAAAGGGGGTGTGGATTGTGGAGAAGAATATACTTTATCATCCAGGCATGGGCTGAATTTCAAAGCACACACTGGAGGTCTCCGGGTGCCAGTAACCTCAGTGTTGACAGGGTGTTTTCTTCTGTTACAAATAAACAAGCTCTTCATCATCTCAGCTTTGCATTCTCAGTGATGAGTTCCTGATCGAAAGTTTCTATAGGGTTATCAGGTGACTGTCAGATGAGAGGCATTTATATGCCATGGCAGAAAGGTGAAATCATATTTCTCCCAAAGCAGCCTGTTTCCCAGGCCCTCTTGAGTTGTAAGGGACATTTTTTACCCCCCACCTCTTGGAAACAAGTGGAAGGATTCTGTCTACTGAGCTTCCCACATCTTGGCTACCAACAACGCCTGCTTCTGTGTAGAGCTCATTTAGAACCCATGTGGATCAAGGCTGCGTACTAAATGGCTCATAAATCATGCATTTCCTTAAGAAGGATTCTAAAGAGAGCTGATTTCCTGGGTAGCATTCTCCTCCCCTCGGGCAGCCAAGCAAATGCTGCGTGTCTTGCAAAGCTTCCATCTATTCTCAGCTCTGAGAAACTGTCAGGCTGGGGGTGCCAGGGAGGCGTGATTGCTAAGGAGAAACCACTCAGATTCATGCAAGGTCTCCTCACGCCTGCATCCTGTACCACATTGTTAAATGCACTTATTGTAGCTGGACTAAAGCCCTGGGCAGTGCACTGGAAAATCAAAACAACAAAACCAGCGAGGCTGTGTTTCTAACCATTGCAGTCTTAATAATCCAGGGCTTAGGTGCCTGAGTTCGTTGTTGCTTCCTGGCTCCTTCCCTCATATCTTCTCTGTCTTTGTAACAAGGGGATACATTCTTGGGGAATAGAAGCAATTGGGGGACAGGCATGATTGACATTCAAGGTTCACCACAAGTTGGTGACCGTGTGTGTGTGTGTGTGTGTGTGTGTGTGTGTGTGTGTGTGTGTGTGTTCGCGCATGTGTATTTGTGGGAGTGGGGCTGAGGGTATGTGTATATGTGTATATGTGTATTGTGTGGTCAAAAACATGGTGAAAGCTGCTGCTGTGAGAGCTGTTCAGTGGCAAAGCAGGCTCCAGAAGTATCATGATGTGTTCTTGTCCATCTTATTTACCAGGTCCTACACTATACATTTGGTTTCTTTGTCAAAGTCAAAATGACCTTGAAAAGAAAGTGCCTTGAATCAGTCCAGGACACCAGGGAGATCAATTACTGATCCTCACAAAAGAAGACCTGCAGAACTGCTCAGAAAGTGGCAAGAATGATGGGATGGGGATTTAGCTCAGTGGCATAAGCACCTGCCTTGCAAGCAGGCGGTCGTGAGTTTGATACCCGGTACCGATAAAAATGAAAAAGACAAAAAAAAAAAAAAAAAAAAAAGAATGATGGGATGTGTTTGAAGTGAGAGGGAGTTTTGAGGGGGATTCATGGCAATGTGTCTTTTATTGTGATATATATTTTTAAATATAAATGCAAACTGAAATTTTCAGTCACTGTTCTATGACTGGTGTCTAAGTAGACGAGAGAAAAGAATGGAGATAAAATTGGACAATATCACATAGATAAAAAGGTAGATAATGAGAGGGTGGGTAGCTGGATGGATAGATGAATGATTTTCTTCTCAGCACACAGAATTGTTAACTGCTTGGAGCTATTAACTTTGGGGTAGTTCATTAGGTAAGAAAAGCCAATGGCCAACTACCAGAGCAAGACTTAGAGGAAATAGGAACAAAATACTAAAATAGCACCAAGAAAAATTCAGGTGTAACAGAGAATTTGTGATGAGACCATCATATGCCAAGAAATCCTGCCTGAATGCCAAGCAAATATTTCTGGGCCAACCCACATTTCTGCAACTCCCTCCTGTCCATCTGACCTTTTAGAAAAGGCATCATCTACCTGTATTTATGCTTTGATTTGCACCTCTGTAGGTCCCACCTTTGCATTCTGTCCCTGCCTCTAATTGGCTCATTGCTGCTCACCCTCACCAACTTAATTTTAGATTTGGGCTTTGTAATTAAGTATTATTAAGCATGCTCCTTCCTTGTTTTGTTTCTCCCTGTTTCTTGTCCATCTCTTAAATCTGACCTGACTCACCTTAGTATGGTGCTGGGCTTCACTCTCTGACTATGCTCCTTGTAGATGATCACACAAATCTTGCTTTAAGGATTGGCATCACTTAATTGGCTGAGGCTTGGTGCATGAACCCAACCTGGTAGTCTGGCATCCTTTTGCTTGGCATTGCATCCCCATTTACAACTCAAGGCTGTTCTCGATGGCCTCGAGATATAGAGCGAGGAGAGATAAACAGCCAATGAGACAAGAAAGCAGAAGGAGCAAGGATGATTATATCAGAACATCAGGAAAGCCACAGATAAAGGTCATTTTATCCATGTCCACCCAGAATCTTTCAGTCATGTACAGAACCAAAAACACACGAACCAAAAAAACTCCTCATTTTTATTGCAGTTTTGTTTCCCTCTCCTCCTTGGACTTTGGATGGCATGACACTAAAACTTTGTACGGTCGGCAATACCCCTTCCCAAATGGTCAGCTGGGTCTGGTACCCCTATGGACCATGACTCTTGTCAGTCTCTGTTATGGTTGATACACCGCGTCAACTTGAATTTAGAAGTTTAATTAAGAGACTCAGCAGGGTCCTTACTTTATAAATATCCTGAGCCTATGCAAGAGGCTGGCACAGAGATTTTGTGAGTGCTACCTCTGCTCTGGAACAGAGGGACTGCATAAAATATAAGGAAAGAAAGAGGCTGACTGCTTTGCCTGGCTGCTGCCTTGAAACACTGCCTCTGTGCCAGGCCACCCTGCCTTAGAGCCAACTGAATATGCACTGAAACCTCCATAAAGAGTAAGCTAAATAAACCTTTCCTTCCTTCATTTTGGGTGTTAGAGATTATATCCCCACAATGAGAGAAAGGTATCCAAGACAGTCTCTAACCGGGAATCCTCCTATAATCCCAGACTTTAAAGAGACCCAGTACCTGCAGTACCTGCCCCTGTCTGAGCCATGAAGTTTCTCACTGGCCTATTTCTATGATGTAGAGTAAAATTTCACTTCTTTCATTTTTAATAATTCTTACTGTCATGCCTTCTAGGTGTCTGGCTCAATTCTTTGTTCAGGACATTGAGACCCTGGCAACAACTCCCCTGGGAACCTCCTTCCAATAACACTCTTGCATCTCACAGTTTGGCTGTGTGTTCTCAACTGCTTACCTGTTTTCCAGCACATCAGAAATGGTGCTTATTGAGTATTTCCACTTGTGGGACTCTTGTCAGGCAGCCTGACTCAGTTCCTGTCTCTCCCTAACCTCACAGAAGTGCAGATTTCCAAGGAAGTGAGCAGCTGCTTCTTGCAGAGGATTACAAAGACTTTTCCCCCACCAACGTGGATTATGCCTGCGATGAACTTATTAACACGCCAGTCCTTCGCGTAGGGGGTTGCATCTGAAACTGTTTTCAAGTGGCGAGAATGCACTTGATTCATGGAGAGGCATTTTCTATTCGAGAGAGGAAAAAATTAAATCCCTTTTCTGCTCTCCAGTAAATGGAAGGACCATATTAAATAGCACTAGGAAACTCTAGCTCTTCAGGGGGAAAATGAATAAATGTAAATCACAGTGAAACAAAGGCACATGGAAAGTAATGTCATGTGTATAAGATTTTCTCATATTTTTAAGGAAGATATCCTGGAGATTTTAGGTACCCCGAATTCTGTCACTACTTTCCTTGATGCAATTTTTTTTATCTTAAGATCTTTTTATACATCTTTGAGATATTTTAAGATTTGGGTTTCTAAATAGATTTAGTCCTCCCATAATCTATCTATCTGCCTGCCTGTCTGTCTGTCTGTCAATACACGTATACCTTGAAGTATCATACTGCACACCATGACTAGACACCATCTTTATTTGCCAATTAAAATTAATAAGTAAAAATCAAAGGATGGTTTCAAGCAAGTGCTAAAATATCTATGGGAATCCTCTTGAAGTTTGCTTATGTGCTCCTCAGGAAAATCAATCTTTACCAAGACTCTCATAACTATTTATTATTTTATAGTGAAGCAGGGGTTCATTTGGATTATTAATGAGAACCCACCAACATGGAAGCCATGGATCATCATGGTAAACTAGACAATCATGCACACAATGCAAACTACCCACATTCTAGACGTGATTTGCCATCTTTTATAGATGTCTCAGGACAGTTTCTCATGTGATTGTAGCTTTCTCTCTACTGCCACACTCATGAAATTTTGCATTGCTGGAAATAATGACTTAATGAATTCACTTTACAAAGTTGGCCAGTGAGCAAGCTGAGATATTCCAACATGGAGTATGATGATACAGTAGGCATTGCCTCTGTAAGTGGGAAAAAGAGAAGGGGCCGTGCACCATCTGTCTTTACATGGACAGATTTTAGTTTCTCCTGCATGGGCTGGGTTGGTTTCATGTTTCTCTGCTTCAGAGTCCCATGTGATACTTGATGGGTCACCCTGTTTAGCTCAGTCATATTGTTAGCAATAAGTATCTGGGTTCATATCTCTTCTACTTACTGGGGGAGTTAGAATCTTCCAAGTTCAGAAACATTTCTTAATAATTTTTCCTAACATTGCCCATAGTGCCTAACAGAAAGAATTTATCTACTTAAAGATTGAGAAAATAGAATGAAATAAAGTTTTGCCCAGACTGACTTCATATATCTTTCAAGTCTCCTGACATGACTGGCCAATTACACAAAGATTACTTACTGTGCCTTCAGGATGATGAACAGCACTGCTGAATTTATTGATGACATGGATATTTACTGAGCATCTATTAAGTATAACAAAGTCATCTAATCTGCAGCAGGAAGTAGTCAATTATAAATTTATTACATTGCAGTCTGGCATTAATACTCCTATTTGCGGAACTATAGGCCCTTTTATATTTAGAGATGAATTTCAGGATAAATGAGACATTAAAGGAATTTCTACAAAAAGTGACTTCTTGTCACCAGTCACATCCAAGTATCTGGGCAGATTATTATGCAGGAGAGATAAAGGGCAATTTGTGTAAAAGCAAACAAAGTCCCATAGTTATAAGGCACAAGAGAAAGTCTAACTACATTCTATCAAAGGTTAAATGTAACTTTCTTTGGTCAACCCTTGGTACAGACCAATGACTTGAAATAGTAGGAAGGGTTTATGGTGTTATTATGTTGTGATGGGCCTGAGCGTGTTCTGATCCACTGGAACGCCCGTGTCACTCACCACAATGAGCTCCTCAAGGAGATGTCTCATCACTAGGAGGAAAGCAAAGGACAGCAAAGTGACTACTGGTAGCTAGGCGTGGAGCCTTCAAAACAGTTCAGAGTTCTAGCAGGTTGACCAGGCCACATGGACGCATGCATTTATCCTCAATCCTTAGCGCAGGCTTTTTTGTTATTTTTAATTAGTATACTCTTTTGACTGATAATAACTACGTTAGTCACAGGGAATTGGCACAGACACAGATCACCTCTTGATCCTTTTTGCTTCCCCTTCCCCTTACCTCCTTTCCATCTTCCACATCCTCTGACCCCCTTCCCATCTCCACAAAGCCGTGTTCAAACACTCCCCAGAATAGTGCTGAGAGTGCAGGGCAGGTCAGAGGGTGACAGGCAGTGTGAGGCTTGGAGGAAGAGAGAAATTATCTCAATGATCCTGCTTTCAGTTCCTCCCCCAACAAAACATCCCTGTTTATTTCTGGTCTGCATTTCCACCAGGCAAGCACGTGACCTGGAAACAGCTCCCTTGGGAGGCAGGGTTTTCCTCATCTCCCGGCTTCTAATCTAATAGAAACATCTAAACTAGTTGAATGGCTCTGCCTGAGAGAGGGGGAAAACATTCTACAATCATTCACTCCATTTGAAACTACATCTGCAGAAAAGATGTCACGGAGGGGTGGGGTGGGGGATGTGGGAGAGGCAGTGTGTGTTGACCCTAGTACTTCTCCTAGCGACCAGCTGGCCCATTTCTCCCTGTCTCTTGACTTTGACCTGAGAAAGGTCTCCAGAAGGGACTTCCAGAGCCCCAGAAGGGCACTGTACCTCTGTCATTTGTCAGTCAGTTCTCCTTTTGCAAAAGAACTCACTTTGCAGCGTAAGTGTCTGCCTCCTTGTTGTCAGCCAGAGGGTTGAATCTGAGTTTTCAGGGTTCAGTCCCTGCAAATCTCCTCATTAAAGATATTCTTTAAAATGCTATCCCATTGGAGTGCTGACGGGTTTTGGAAGCTCTGTTTCTGCCTCTTGGATAGTCAGTACACGTTCTGCCCAGTTAGGATTCATTTGGAAGGAGGACAAGGTTCTAGATTCATGCTTGCAAAGTAGTTTAACACTTTAATTAAAGAGCTACTGTTGGGGGATTGGTTGTCAGGTGGATAAAAACACTTTGTGGGTGTTCTACCTGCAAATGAAAGCTGCAGACTTTATCAACATTTGATCCCTAAAGTGCTAGAGCCCAGGAGGCAGACATGTCCTACCAAGAGACATCACTGGCCTTGGATGTGTAGGGATGTATCATGACCTGGTTTGTCTGAGGCTTGAAACAAAAGGGAAGTTTCCTCCAACATTTCTATATTTTAAGAGTTTGTAAAGTCCCTTCATATTTGGGCCACTGTCTTTCTCCTGCTTCCTACTTATTATCTCTAAAATAAAGTGTCAAAAAAAATAGGTTTCAGTAGGTGTTACCTTAGTTTAACAGAGTTTTAGAAGAGATAACAAAGACCCAGGACAGGATGAGATGGGCCAGGGACACAGTATCCTTAATTAAGGCCCTCAACCAGGCTGCCTGGATAGCAATGCAGAAATGGGTCATGGAGGACTTTCACTGGAGATGGTGATCAGTGTATTGTAACTCACTTTCCATGGGGAAGAAGAACTGCAAGAGAAACACACGGGGTTTTCTTGTGACCCTAGAGTTGGGACATCATGGGGATCCCAGGGAACTAGACACCCAACTCAATTATGTCTGATCTGTGGGTGGGATTTGGCTCTCTCTACATGCCTGTTGGGAAGAGATAGATGTTACCAGAATGGCTTCTATATCCAGAATGGGCTGGCTAAAACATGGGAGTTCTCTGTGGACCAGATAGGGACCTGCAAAAGGGACACATCCAGCAGGGACAAGGTGACCTCATCAAAAGTAGACTTGAGGCCAGGAGCTGAGTGGAGAACTGTAAGCAGCCAGGCATCCAGAGAAGGAGGTACTGTCTGCTTTTAGAGGATTTCTCATGGGAGGTTCTTGATGACAGAGAAAGAAATCTCACAAAAACAGTCAAAAATCCCCCTTAGGGAAGAGGGTAACCACCTGTAGAAGACCAGTGGCAAATGCAGTCAAGTATACTTTTCCTTTCCTTTCTTGTATAGTCCTTTCCAATCCTCAGGTGCCCAAGTACAGCCAGAAAATGATGAAGTCAATGGAAGGGAAGGAGGAGACCATCCATTCATTGCCTGTTCCCACTGCAGGCTCCCAGCTCAGGAGAGGTTCATCTGGAAGAAGGAAGAGATCTATAAGAAAATAATAGTGTAGAGTTTGGCTGTGACTGTAGAATGATTATTTCAAACACCTGGCCAAAATTATATATATATATATATAATTATACTCATTATGTATATATATATATATATATTTATATATATTTACATATATATATATATATATATATGTGTGTGTGTGTGTGTGTGTGTGTGTGTGTTTAATACCTGAAAATGAATGGGGAATATTTTATTGCCCTAGACTTGCCTGTAAAGCAGAAGGGCCTGATGGAAGTGTCCTGTGGCTTTGGGAAGACCATCTAAATTTAAAGTACACTGGTAGATGGGGTAGTGATTGTTTCCCTCTACCCAAAGCCAGTGATTATTAAACCCTTCTAGGATAGAGTTATCCTAGGAGATAGGGGCTTGGCACAAAAACAAATGAAAATAAGTACATGAACAATCATAAGTGACATTAATCATATGATTGGGACAGATGACTAGCAGGTTTTATATATAGGAAAATCAGCACAAAATCATGCCTCCATCTTAGTGCCTCAGGACATTCCCTGGAGTCATCAAATGGATGAATATTATAGCAGAATGCTCAAGCCACCCTCATTCCCGTATCACTATGTCCCCATTGAAACCTTTTGATGCTAAATGCCATCAGAAAGATTTTCTTCTGACTGTTACATTCAATACTCTGTCATTGATTTCTCTGAGAAATAGAACAAGGCTTTACAGAGATTGGATGCAGGAAAATACACCATAGCCATAGTTTTCTCCATATTATCTACAATTTCTGGGAAAACAATCTGCTCACTCAATAAGAGATGTAGGATTCACTCTGTTGGTTGAATTAAGCCACTTTGTGGTGTCATGAGATTCTGTGGCTCTTGAGTGTTATGTACAATGACAGCCTGACTTCCATAGCTCATTGCCAAGCCCTATGTTGCCATCGATGAGGTGTGGCTTACTTTCTTCTCTTGCATGCAGTTCACCGCTGACAACTTACATTATCTCCAGTTGAAGGGGTGTCCCTTTCTTTTCCTTCCTTTATGTGGCATCCTTAAAACACATCTGTACACATCAAGATTCCACTCATCAAGTCTGATTTCTTTTCCTCTGGAATATGAGCTCGTCTTAGTGAATCAGCTCTCATGAAGGAAGATAGCAGAAGTGATACTGTGAGATACTCTGGGATTTTTGCTCTCAAAACAAAGTTATCGTGTTAGACTCTAGGTCACATAAAAGAGAATCCAGCAGGCTGAAGTCCCAATGCATAATGAGCATCCACCACCAGGCAATATTACTGAGGACCTACGTGAGAAGCACAGGGCTAACCTAGCACAGTGAGAGATGGCTGTGTGTGTTTGCAACTGTTTTATGCCCCAAGGGATAGGGTGGTCTGTGACACAGTTCTCCTGATACACTGCTTAGGGAATTTTTAAACATAGGAATGCCCCATTCTGGAAATATACCCTAGAATTTAGAGTCTACCCCAAATCCTGCAAGGATCTCTCTCCTTCACCTGGAAAGGTAGCCTGCCACGATCATCCACTTTTCTCTGTAAGGCTGCTTCCAATCTTCCATGGTGGATTCCTGCCCTGTCCCTATTGCTCTGCTAATGTACTTTGGACTTGGCATGAAATCATTCAGCTGTAAAGACACAGAGTTTCAAATCATGCTGTCTGCTTTGAGAGTGCACAAATTCCTCCAAGGCAGGCCAATTTCTCTGGGGAAATTTTGAAAGTGTGTTGAGATCTTGGAGGAGTTTCGAGAATATTGCTTTCTGCCTGGACAATTCTGGGTGCAATTAAGTTGTCCCCCAAATTAGATGTTATAAAATATGTGAGGGAGGAGATACGGTTACCTCAACACAAAGAATAGTGTTTCATTTCTGAGTAGAGGAAAAGTATGAGCAAATGACAAAATTGTTAAACTCAAAAGGCACCTTCAGGAGCAGCTCTCATGCTGAACAAGTTCAGCTGCCCCAGTTCACATCTAGCCTGTGTGCGCGGTGGCACTGGGGTTGTATAATGTACAACCTGCACAGCCAGAGATTCTGCTGACTGCAGTTACTACCACCTCCACCCTCCCCAACTCCTGGAACAGCAGTCCCGCAATGAATGTGAGAGGTGAAGCCCGGAGAGGAGAAAGACGCTGTCCGAAGCCACACAGCTAACCACAGAACCAGCCTAAAGATGTTCTTCAATTCTGAACAATCTTTTTGTCTTGTCTACCATAGTGCTTGGAAGATACGTTTTCATTTTGCATGAGGAGTTTAAATTGGAAAGTATTTGTTTCTTACCCACAGGCTGTAACCTAAACCAGGCCTGTTTTCATAGTGTTAAAGTCAGTTCCAAACTGAGTGCAGATTCTCAGCGTGGCTGTCTCCTGTATGAAGCGGGGGCCATTCTTTTAGCTCTTGTGTGGCTCAATAAATTAGATTCCTAAAGCACTCAAAGGAGTGCTCGGGCATCATACAGCAAGCACTGCATAAGTGCTGGGGGCTGTTATTTTTTCAGCTTGTGTTTCTGCCCCATTCGAACGCGGTCCTATCAGGGAGCACATACTTCTCACTGCCTGGCTTTCTCCTAAATGGCCAGAGTGCCTCCTCACGGGGAAGCCCCTCTCTCCTTCTCATGCTCTCCTTTTCCTTCACAGCAGGACCTCCCCTAGCTTTCTATGCTTCCAGTTTCTTTCCTACTAATTTCTCCTGGAGTCGGGACTCTCAGATTTTCTTCCCCACAAACTGCCCCACAGCTGCAGCTGCCAAGGTCCACAGCGGCCACCACTGGCTCATGTGAGGGACGCTCAGGTCTCGTCTTACTTGGTCTGTTGGCAACACAACTTTGCTCAGGCGGCTTTCTTCCAGAGACCTGACTCTCCTTCCTGGCCTTCTGGCCTTCCTTCTCCCCTCCTTCCCTCCCTCCCTGTGTCCTTCCCCTCTCCCCCTTCCCTCCCTTTCTCCCTCCTTTCCTTCTTTCTTTCCTTCCTTTCTCTTTCCTTTTCAGCACTTGGAATTGAACTCAAGGCCTTCACACTGAGCTGCATCCTCAGCCAGTTTTCATGATTTTATTTTGAGAGAGGGTCTTGCTAAGTCAGCAAGTCGCTCAGGCTGAGTTGAACTTGCAGTTAACTTGCCTCAGTTTCCCAGAGTGCTGCCATTATAAGCAGGCACCAGCACAGCTGGCTCTTCTTGTCTTTCTGCCCAGGAAACGTTATACAGCCAGGGGCTCAGCCGTCACCTGCCTTTTCTCTTCTACCTCAACTCCTCTCCATGAGATTGCTTAACCACTAAGGCTTTATATGGCAAATATGAATTGATGGATTCTAAATTCATGACTTCAACCCAGTCTTCTTCTTAAACTCCAAGTCCTTATTCAGCGTTAAGACTTGCATATATAGGTGGTATCTTTTACAAAACCAAGATCTTGAATTTTCTTCCCAAACTGAATTTCTTCCCAGTTTACTCTACCTCAACAATGACACTTCTGGCCTTACAGTGACTCAGGTCAGTAACACTGGAAATGTCCTTACCTTTACTCTCACATTCTGAATAACTGTTTGCAAATCTTGCATATTTTGCATGCATAATATAACTATAATCAAGCATATCTCTGGACCACCTTAACTATTTAGACAAAGCTATCACCACCTCTTTTACCCTTGTCTTCCTGGAGTCTAACTTTTATACCAGAAGTTCCCAACCTCTTAACCATGAACTGGTACCGGACTGCGGCCTGTCAGGAACCAAAACACTTAGGCTTGCTTTGCACTTACAGCCATTTGCCATTGCTGGAATCACAACGTCAGATAAGCTGGTTGTTAGAACCTCATATATGAGAAACTGCAGTCCTGTCTTTTTCTGTCAAAGGACAGAAACAGGAGCACCTTCATCTCTAACTCTGGTCCACCCTAGGCCGACTCCTACACCAGAGTTATGGGAACTGTCTGCTCAGTTTAGATTCTGGAAACACCACTGACCACCCAAGATAACTCATCAACAGCAATTTTCAGTGCCCTATGCCCTCACTTAGCAGTCCTAGCCAGCAACCCTTCCCAAAGCTCAAACCAGTCACCTGGGCTAAATTGTGAACTTTCAGTGAAGCCAATGGGGAGAAAGATCAGCTGCTTCTTATACATTGGGGATAAAATGAGGTCTGTGTGTCTCCTTCGTGCCTGTGCCCTTCTGCAGAAGTCAAATGGCTTACTGAGGTTTCTGGATGACTGATGGTTTTATTATCTGCACTGATAAATTGAGTCTAGGGATGTATTCCCAGCATACAGAAGTGCAAATCCTACTGTGACCAGTACATAGTAGGGATCTAAGTTGCGTGTTCTCACTAGCATCTAGTGTAATAATAATACAGATAAAATGCACAATGTAATATTAACAGAAATAAATGCAACGCATTTGAATCATTCTGAAACCAAACCCTGACCCAATCCATGGAAACATTTTTTTTTCCCATGAAGTGGGTCTCTGGTGTCTAAAAGGTTGGAAATCTGTAGCATGAGTCAGTTCCAGCTATTATATAAACTCATCATCTGTCGCCACTGCTCCTCTCTGTTATCCTGATCCAGCTGTTGCAGTCTCTTAGAGGACCTTCAGACCTGCTAAGCATGCTTCCATCTTGAGGACTTTGCTCTCAAGGTGCCATCTGAAATGCTCTCCTGATTTAGAGTTGGTCACTCTGTTTTCATACTATAACTTCTCCATATTCTTTTGGCTGATGTCACTGACATAAAGAAATCAATAAAGGAGAAAATGCTGAGGTTCTGTCTCATCTAGACATCAGGGAGGTGCCCTACACTGGGCATCTGTGTCACCCTAAAACTCATAGGCTGAAACCTGACTTCCAGTGTGATGGTGCTTGCAAGTGGACCTTCAGGAGATCATCCGGCCATGATGGTAGGGCCTTCAGAAATGGGATTAGCACCTTTATAAAGAGGACCCCAGAGAGCTCCTCCCTCCCTACCCTTGTGAGGACACAGCTAGATGGCACCGTTCAGGAATGAGGAAGTGTATCCTCACCAGACACCAAATCTGTGGGTACCTTGACCTAGGACTTCCGCCTTCTAGCACTGTGAGAAATAAAAATAAATTACTGTTGTGTGTAAGTCACCCGGTCTATGGCATTTTGTTAAGCAGGCTGAATGGCTGAAGGCATCCTTAAACCACGAGAAAACTCTAGCTGTGCTGACTGCTCAAGGCAGGGATATGTGAGAAAGGAAACCCTGGTGGGAAATCCTCCATCCTGAGGGAAGCGCTCTGTCACTATCTATTCAGGTGCCTGGCCTAAGATTTTACCTCAGACAGTGGCCACAAAGAGCTCTGAGAGGCAGTGCCAAAGTGGTACCTAAATGTGCCAGTGCTTTTATCTTCTGAGTTCTTCTTGCTTTTGTACCTGAGTTCTGAATCCCAAACTGGAGGAGTCTTTCTTTCTTATTTTCTTTCTTTCTAGTAGTTATCTGTGGACAAAACATGTTTTGCATTTTGGACTGTAAATTTGGGACTTCACTGCTTAACGAGTTCTCTGATTTCTATTATGAAACAGTACAGCATGTGTGTGTGGTAATAGTTGATCTTTATGGAGTATTTGTTATGTAGTCAATTTTGTAATTATTGGCTATTGAGTAGGCTTGTGGTTCACTCCGATGCATAAAGTGTGGCAAACGGGAAAATAATGTGCAAGGCAGGCCTGGTTCTTACAGATTTGCCCAGCCGGCATGTGGACAGCCCAGACCAACATAACCTAAATCACTAAGTTGGGAAGCGATTTGTTATGTCCAGGAACTAAGCCAAGCACTTTAAATTATTATATGCTTCACTGTCATTTTAATCAGTCAGAGTTTATCATGCCCATTTTACAGACAGGGATCAGCCATGGTGAGGGCAAATAATTGGTACATGGTGGAGTCAGGAGAAAGGACAAATAGTCTGACCTTACAGACTTCTGCTGGCATTTGTAGACTGCCTCAATAAATGTTGTTGTCTAGATGAATGCTGGGCTGAGGGAATTTATACCTGAATAAACAGTTCAGGTTGGTTCCCAGGGGGAAGGAATGCAGACAAAGTAATCTTTGAGGCAGTGATGTATACTTGTGGGCACAAATGGATTTCTCCTGGAAAGTGCTGGAAATCTCTGTATCTAGACCCTACGAGTGTCTGACAGTTCGTGTATATATGTGTCCCTCGTGGATGGCCCAGAAGTGCTGAAATATATTATGTGTGGGAAGGAGGAGGGAGCAGTGACAAAGGTGGGAGAAAGAAGAAGTGGAGGTGAAAGACGAGAAGAGGTAGAAAAATAAAGAAAAGCAAGTTCTGCTGAGGATGTGTAGACTTCCATTTGTCTCGGGCAATCACTGTTATTTGTTCTGAAAGTGGGGTTAATTTGTCACTGAGGAGGTTTGGTGGCTTATCGGGAGGCATCATTAAGTAGCCTAAGGAGACCGTAGCATAGCTTACATTATTTGTTTCTTTGCAGTGCTAGAGGTAAAAGCGAGAGCTCTCAGCATGCTGGGAAAGGGCTCTACCATGGAGCCATACCCCGATCACTATCTGATCTTATATTTAAGCTCTGGTCTTTACTGGTCCAGAATGCTTGCAGTGAGTGAAAAGCTTGCTTATCAGGCTCTCACAGTACAGCACAGTACCCGTGTCAGATCACCCATTTCTCAAAAGCAGGCACAGGGGAAGTCACTGCATCCCAGAAAGCAGAGAAATCTCCCCTGGCTTTCTCAGCATCCTCCTCCCACCCCCAACGAGGCTGATACCATTCAATAACTGTCATTGACTTTGGGAGGAGGAAAAAAATGTAATTGTTAAAGCGTAAATCCCTTTAAATGCTAAGATCAAAAGGAAACTTTCCATCCAATAACACATAATTAAACATGCAGACATGCCCAACTTTGATTCATGAATGCTTATGCACTTCTAAATTGTTGCCAGGGAGATCTGGGCCTGAGAAAATTAAAACCATTACGCCTCAAAAGGATACATGATTTTCACAGCTTTCTAACGTGATTTCCTGTTGTGAAGAACTTTGCGTTTTCCCATTTTCCCCACCCGGCTTCTGTAGTGATGTTTAGGGCTGAGTGGAAACAGCTTTCCAAATATCCTTAGACTGAGAATTCCCGCAGGCCCAGCACGATGGAAGCAAAGAAGCAGACAGTAAAGCATCCCTTCTTATTGTACTATACTCAGTCAGAGTGAACCCCCACTTCCTGGGCAGAGACCCCCGAGGATGGTTTCAGGTAGTTGGGTTGCTAGAATTCCAGCCTTATAAGTAAAGCCTTCAAATTTACAGGGTGTCTCCATTTATACCAGGGTGACCTGAACAGATGACTTAACTTCTGTTGCCTTGAAGTCTTCAGTTCAGTTCCCTAAGAAGTAGATTATGAAAGAACGTATTAGAACGTACAAAAATACAGGAAACTGCAGTATACAACTAGGAAAAGAGTACAGGAAAAGTGTATCGGTCATTTACTATTGCTGGAAGGGAATAGCCAAGACTCACATCTTAAGGGAGAGGTCTATTTTGGCTTGTGGTTTTCAGAGGATTCAGTCAATGAATGACTGGTTGGCCCCAAGGCTGAAGCAGCATACTGGAAGGGCAAACTGGAGGACAGTTGCTCACCCCATGGCAACCCAGAAGCAGAGAGCAAAAGGAAGAGCAAGGGACAGGAATCCAGCCTTCCATGGCATGCCCCCAGTGATCACCTCCAGCCAGGGCCCACCCCCTGACAGCACACTCAGCTACTGATGTCATTTTTTGATAAGTCTATTAGACAGTGCAGGGTCACCATGATCCAATTGTTTTCCAAGCCCATGAGAGTTTGGGGATATATTTTAGACCTAAAACATAGCAGAGAGGAAGCCAGTTCGTAAAGACAGTGGCCAGCAGGGACTTTGCTGGGGGAGGCTGGGTAATCATGAAAAATGTGTGCTTCAAATCTTTCCTTCCCATAGTACAAGAGCGTTGTGGCATTAAACCAACTCCCACCATTCTGGTTCAGGCTCTTTTCAAGGGATGGTGACACTTCTTTGCTTCAAAGACAGATAGAGAAGATCTTTTTCAACATCACAAAAAGCCTCCAAGAAAAGAGATGCACATGTTAGCAGCTGACAGTCAGCCAGAGGCCTTCTGTGGGATGAGATAGGAGATATAGTCGGCACCCATGATCTCTGCCACACTTAGCTTCTTAATCTGTAAGACAGAAATGCTGACAATGCCAGCTTCACCAGGCTATAGCAAGGATTCATCAATTTACTATACGTAAAACCCTTAGAACCAGGCTGAGTACACATTGAGCATCCCATTGCATGGTGTTACTGCCATGAGTAATATTTCTGTGACTGTTAGTATTTGCGACCTCTGGGACAAGTCTGGTAGAAAAAATATAAGACCAGACATGACTTTCAATTTGTTAGCCTAGGTTTTACCACCTGTGGTATTTGGTTAACAACATTTAGCCAGAAGAAGTGTTTTAAAGATTAAATAAATGCAGGGAATTTCCTGGTGATGATTCTTCCGCATTTGTCAACTCACACAGCTGGGTGGGGTCATCTAGCCTGTAAGCCCACCTGTGGTGGGATCCACCATACCACCCATGATAGATGAGTCTCCAGGGTCTGCTCTGATGCCATTTGCAGCCCCAGCACCCACCTGCCCTGTAACATATGCACTCTGGCCCTGGGTTGGTTCCTTGGGACCACATCACTGCTTCCTGAGACAGGGTATTGACTGCCACTTGAATAGTAAGACAATTGAGACAGGCAATTGAAGACCTCCACTCATGACCAAGCAGTTTGGTAGTTAGGAGCAAGATAAATGTCCATTTTCTCAGGAAAGAGGCATGCATCCTACTGAGGTAGAGTACCCATTACCTGAAATGCTTGGAAGTTTACAAGTATTTCAGAGTTAGGATTTTCTCTTTGGGGGTTGGCATATTTTCATAACAATGAGGCAGTTTAGGGGTGGGAGTCTGGGTCTAAACATGAAACTCGTTTTTGTTTCATATTCACCTTGTACACATACGGTAAGGGTAATTTTGTACAATTGTTTTAATACACCTAGGTTTTGACAGTGATCTGTCACATGAGGTCAGGTGTGGGGTTTCCACTTGTGACGTTATATTGGCAGGTTAGATCATTCACTGGATGTTGGGGCACTTCTGCTTTTAGACTTTTGGATTAGAGGTGCTGGGCTTGTGGCTCTGTTTTTGCGAAGAACCTGGACTAGTGTACACACATAGGCACATTGACATGGTCAGAGCTCTGTAAGGATGTCCAAAACACTGAGGCATGGTGGCCTCTAGAGATGTGACTGAGGGACTGAGGTTGGGGAGGGTCAATGAGAATGGGCCCCAGGAACTTTTTGGTAATTTTTTCATATTTTAATAATGGAAACTTATTCAAATACTACTTTTTAAATATGAATGAATAAAAAGTGTTGCTGCTGGCCCTGCCCATATTTACTGGATGACCAAAGACACTATTCTTGGACTCTGTTCTGGTTCTCTGTTTTGCCATTTTGGATCAGTACATGATTCTACTCTTCATCCACGTCCTTGAATGAACATTCTTGTTTGCTCCTCTTCCAGGTCCTTGCTGTCTTATTGAATCCACTATACACAGGGGGCCCCTTCCTTGCTGACACTGAGGCTGCCCCTAGACTGTCCATCCTCTATCTTGGAAAAGAAAGATGAGACTCAAAGCCCTTTCAGAGATGAAGAAGTGCTAAGTGTGAGAAGCCATCTTGGGAGGAAGACACTGGAGAGCCTGTGACTCTCCAGAAGAAAGGATACAAAGGTACAGAATGACCAGCCTCAGAAATGTAAAGACTTTTACCAAGTATAAAGAATTACACTCATCCTGCACAGCACAGGGAATGGAATAGAATCAGCAGGGTAGAATTTTCCAGGAGGCAGATTCAACTATTATAAAGAGGAGGAACTATCTCTTACATGGAATAGTGGCAATGGAAGGGGCTGCCCTACTGTACTGATCTTTTATATAGAAATTATTCAAGCCAGATTAAAAATATAAATCTGAGGTTTCTACACTAAATGTAAACTGAAAATAAAATGTTAAGTTAAAATGGATATCCCAATCCTGTGATTCTCAGAAAATGCTCTTGAAGTTTGGATCATCGCATGATTTTAGTTAGAACATGCAAAAAAGGAAATTTGATTTCCTTGTATTTGCTTGTTGTGTTAATCAGCTGTCCATTCTTATAACAAATATCTGAAATAAATCAATTTGTAAGAGCAAATACTCATTTGCGCTCACAGTTTTGGAGGCTTTTGCCCATGATTGGTTGGCACTGTTGCCTTGAGAGCTGTAGTGAGACAAAACATCATGGCAGGAGCATGTGATAGATCAAAACCACTCATGGCAAAAACGAGGGCAAAAGAGGAAAAGAAGATGCAGAGTTCCACTATCTCTGTAGGGGGCATGTCTGCAGTGATGGGAAGGCCTCTTTCTAGGGCCTACTCCTTAAATATTCCACCATGTTCCAAAAGCTCCAAGCTGAAGACCAAGCCATTTATACACAGGTCTTCAGAGGTATATTCTGGATCCAAACTTAAGCACTTACCAGGTCATCCATGATCTACAGCAGCATGTACAGACTTGAGCCCCCATAGAAGCTATATGTGTGTCACATCAAAATCATACCACTGAGGATCTATGTGAAGTTGTCTCCTTCAAAGAAATTGAGTAGTTCCAAAGGCATGCACAATAAAAAGAATGGCCAGACAGAACTGGTGAGTACAGTAATACCTTGGATTTATTAATACCTTAGTTCACAAACAATTTGGTTTGTAAACAGAAATATTTGGCAAAATTTTGCTTCTGTTCATGAACTCCACAATGAATGTCAAATGCATCTGTGACCATCATCCCCAGAACTGTGGAAAGAATAAAGTTCATAAACTGAAGTACCACTGTCTTCCAAAGGCCTTGCTTGTTGCCCGAGAATCCCCTTGAGTTCCTGAACCATGTAGCTTATTGAGCTTCTTTAGAATCCATCCTAACTTTCACATACATGCGTGCTGAATTTATAGAACACTAACTAGACTGGAAATGAAAGGAGGATAGGTGATTGTAGCTGACTGCAGTCAAGAAAAAAGGCTGAGTCTTCTCAGCATTAATGCCCAATGATGGCTACTTCATGGGTGTTGAGCTGTGAGTAGAGGAACCTGGTCAGCCTCTTTACCAAATCCATCAGGTGTAGACTGGTATAGACAACTGTGATGCAAACCTCTGTTGACTAAATGAGGGAAGTGAATTCAAGGGGTGAGGGGGAACTGTAATGATACTGCTTATTACCATAAGCATGTCTCAAATGGAAACCCACTCTGACTCATTCCCTGCCTGGAGTGGAAACCAACTCTTCTCATCCTTCAGAATAGTCACAGAATTATATTCAGCTACTTCTTGTGATGTCATCAACTCTTATGCCACGTTGGCTCACTGGGATACTGCTGTGATTTTGTGCCTGTTTCAAGGAAAAAGTAAAGTGGTGGGAAGTTACCAGGAGTGAAAGAGCCCCTGGGGAGAAAGAAACAGGCAGCATCAAAGCATCCTTCACTCACTGAGTGACTTTCAAATGTACTTCGGCAGTCACAGCGCTCTGTTAAAACAAGGAGAAGATGCACAGAGGACTCTCTGGCTCCTACCCTGAGCATCCTGAAACCCTGTGGCTCAGAATGCTGTAGAAAGAGGAGAGAGTAACTTAGTTTAATGTCTCACTGATTTCTGGGACATTATGTTCTCAGCCAGTTGTTGGTAGAAGGAGAACAACAGGTTCCCCAAATTCAGGTGTGGTTCAGGCATTTTGTATTAGTCTTCTCATTGTTGAACACAATAGTCAACACACACAATTTAACAGAAGAGAAGTCTAAATTGGATCATGGTTTAAGAGGATTCAGTCCATGGTCAGCTGGTTCTAAGACAAAAATACTATGGTAGAAGGGCATGCTGGAACACAGCTGCTTAATTCACAGTGGCCAGGAAACAGAGCAAAGGAGGATGCCAGAGAGGGAGGGACACAGGACCAGATTTAGTTCCTAAAGCCATGCATTTAGTTCCTAAACCTGCCAGACACACCCATAAGCATGCTCCACCAACTCCTTGGGCAGCTCTTAAACCACCCAAGTTGACACAACCGAGGTTAACACAAGTGTCTGTGAATAGGCAACACATGACACTCAGAATCATCCTTGTCACAGGTGGGCTGGGGCAGAATCATGGATGTCACAGGTGGGCTGGGGAAGAGGTCAGCCTATGTAGAGCAGACTGAATCAAGAGAATAATTTAGGTTGAGTTTATGTATCTGAAGGGTGTCTTCAGGGCTTGGCAGGAGAGTTGGGCTGGAAATCCAGGTGTCTCATCTGGATTTGTTAGAGTCACAGAGTACAGGGTTGATAGGGGCCTATAGCACTATGCCAGGTACCTGCTAGCAGGATCTTAGGGAGTCCCACCAGTCCCCAGCTGCAGGACTCAGGCAGTAGATATCTGCATGCTTTTCCTGGAGTCATGTTAGACTCTAATGAAGGCTGAGATTCAGCCAGATGTGTGGTATACACCTTCAATCCCAGCACTCTGGGAGAATGAGCCAGGGAGGGGCTCACAAGTTCAAGCCCAGCATAGACAATATAGGAACTTAGAAAGGCCCTGTATGAAAAAAAAAAAAAATTAAAGAGGATTGGGAATGCAGCTCAGTGTAAAGACACTGGATTTAATCCTCAGTATGACTTGAAACAAAATGCATTGGTCAGGGACCCTTCGAGGGAAGAGCTCAGGACTATGAGATTGCACAGAAGAATCTGAGAAAATTAGCTTGTCTTCTAATAAGACACATCTCTGCCAAAAATGGACAAGAAAGCAGCGACACCAATACAAATCACCATCTCAGAGGGGCAGCTGTGGCTACCCTCCATCCTCCGCCTTATTAAATGAACACATTGCCGAATAATGATTTCATTGTAGCATTTTATCGATAGCTAGAAAACACTCGCTCACAGACTCTCCATGTCGATCTAGCCAACAGCCCAACTCCCCACTTCCCACAGGTAATTACCTGCCCCTAATTGGGTCTGAAAGCAGTAGGTTTGTATTTAAAGGTAGGAATATAGAATGTGTTGTATTTTTCCAGAGACCACATGGAGGAGAGTTCAGCACCCTGTGTAACCGTGACTTAAAGAATCAGGTGACTTCTTTAAGAATCCCAAGTCCTTCACTGAAAGGTCTGTGTCCTTGGGCAAAATACATTACTTCTCAGAGCCTACAATTCCTTATTCATCAATAGAGGGGAAGGCTGCATGCTTCAATAAGAGACAAAATCAATTTCTCTAATCCCTGAGTCACATGGGAACTCAGAGACTGCGAATTGAACATGTATCTTGCAACTCAGAGTACACAGAAATAGTTCCTTTTTTTTTTTTTCCTTTTTGTTGGACTATGGATTCAATCCAGGGCATTCATACTGAGCTAGAGCCCTAGCCCTTTTTAATTGTTTTCTTTTCTTTTCTTTTCTTTTTTTTTTTTTTTTTGAGACAAGTCTCACTCAGTTGCCAAGCTGGGTTTGAACTTCTGATCCTCCTACCTCAGCCTTTCTAAGTATTGAAATTCCCAGTGATTACCACTGTACCTGGCTGAGATATAGTTTTACACTATACCTCCCATTGCTCCAGTTGTGTGTTGTAAGTGATCTCATCACTATTTTGACCTTTACACATAACCACCTGGTAGTTTCTTATTTTATTATCTTATTGGATTTTCAAGACAATTCTGTCAGGCCATCAAGTTAGGCCCCAGGGCACAGGGTTACTGGTTATACACCACCAGGCTTGACTTAGTCTGTTTTACATTATTATAATGAAATACCTGAGACTAAGTAATTAAGAAGAAAAGAGGTATATTTAGTTCAAAATTAAAAGGCTGCAAGTTCAAATAGCATGGTATTGGTTTCAAGTGCCCTAAGTGCCCCTTAGATACATCGACTTGTGGCAGAAGACACCTATGTAACCATGACTTAAAGAATTGGGTGACTTCTTCAAGAATCCAAAATCCTTCACTTAAAGCTTTGTGACAGAGGCAAGTAAGAAAGATCTCAAGGTGAGACAGTAAGTCAGAGTGAGGGTCAGAGTTAGCTTTGATACACCCACTAAGTTCCACCTCTATAAGATTCCTCCATCTCTAGAAACTGCCAGATGGGGACCAAGCTGCTCCCCGTGAGCCCTGGGGACCGTAACCAAGTCACTGTGGCAGAGGAAGCTGCAGAAAAACTGGCATGAATGCTGAAGAGAGGAATCAAGTCACAGCCATAAAACACCAGCCAGTAAGCTGAGTTCGCAGCCATCCCTTGAAGCAGTGAATGGAGTAGCACAAACTCCTGGCTCCCGGGACCATCAGGAGTGGCATGCATAAAAGGCACTCGGGCCCACTGGGATAAAGCACAGGGGTCTCACTCCCAAAGGATAGTTGCTTGATTGGGGTGCGAGAGATCTGAAAACTTCAAGTCCTAGCTAGAAGCAGGGGCAGATGTATGCTGACCGCCATCTAACATTAACTTGAGCACCTGGATTTGCTGATGAACTTCAGAAACAGAGCCAGCTCCTGAAATTGCTGCATGCTTTTAAAACTGCGGAGTTGAGACTAAACTGGGCAAAAGCTGCTACCGAATCTACCTGGTGGAGCCCTTTTCGTTAGTTTGACATCACTGTGAAAATTTGTTCATGGACTGAAAAAGAGCCTCTCGGAGGCTTCTGTCCTGGACTGAGGGATTCTTCCAGGCCTCCGCTGGTCTTCTTCTCTGGCTTCCCTGGTTTCTAGTCCCATTTTGACACTAGATTTTAACTGCCACTCTGTAGTGACTTCTTACATAATGCTGGAGATAAATTTAGAATAAGCATGGTTTCTGTTGCAAGCTCAAGATGGAGATATGGGTTTTTTATATACACATATATACCTTACTTCCTTGCTGAATTTTAGTGCCTCCAAGGTCAGGCCTCTTCTTTCTAGTCTTCAAATTCCTGGAGCTTGCTGCTAGACCTCAACCATGGTAGATGCTTATTACATGAGAATGAATAAAACTGGAATCTCCCAAATCACTAGTTTAAGATTTGTGAGGACAGGGAGGGAGATTGTTTATTTCAATCGTGACTGAATTCCATACTTGGTACATGTTTGACAGTCAATAAATATTTTAGAATGAATAAAAGAATATTTTCTTTTCTTAGCAGCTTGTCCTTCATTTCCATTGATTCCCATCATATTAGAATAGAAAGAACCTCAGGAATCAACTGATCCAAATTCATTGTTCATCGATTGATATGAAAATACATATGGCCCATTTCAGGGAAAGATCTTGCTCAAGAACCCACTGCTGGAAATGCTGGATGCTGGCCATGCTGGATGCTGGCCCAGGGCTCTTTCCCTGCTCTACTCTGTGAATCTCACAGTTTACTAAAGTAGATCAGATAAGCCCTTCCCATGTCAGAAGTGAGATGAGTTCAAACACATTCTCTCAGGACTATCTTGGGCTGATCAATTTCTCAGCCATTGGGATGCCCAGGCCCTGTAGCAGGACTTACAGAGAAGGGCCAGATCTTGAGCAGTGCTGCCCTGAGATTTGTTTCTTCCGCTGTTCCTGAGGCTCTTTCTGCAGACAGCCATTCAGGAAAGTGATGCTACAAACTCTGGCTGGCTTTCTCTATGAAGGCAAGAGCTTGGCACGGCTGTGTACACATGGACACTTGGCTCCTGCTACAATCACTTCCTAAAAATAAGACCTTGCACACGTGACTGATCTGGAGGCCTCACTCTTTTCACCCATAATGATACCAGCAGTAACAACATTTAGGGAATAGAGGAAATAAAACCTGCAAGAGTGCTTGGTGCTGTGCTTGGTGTGTGGTAAGCATTTGCCAGGGTGACAATCGGGCAGAGGGATGTGCCAGCATGACGCTTAGAGCCTCCACGCTCAGAATTCTGAGTGCATGATCCAGCTCTACTCCAGGCTCGCTGTGTGGCTGTGCATGGTATTCAACTCCTCTGTGCCTCCATAGCTTACCAACATGCTTCTGATGATAATGGGCTGATTTCATGTTTTGTTTCAGACTCATGAGTTAATTCGCAGAAAGCACTTAGGCATATGAAAGATGCTAACTAAACACCAACAATTTTACGCTGCTTATTATCCTAGCTTTTAAAAATGTACTTAGGAGAGCCAAAGGGTTTCCACGGAAATCTTTTGCTTTCAAGAGATGAATGGAGGCAGCGAAACATTGGTGCCAAGGCTGAGCTCACTGGCTGTAATCTCATTTGTCCCTCTGCTGGTTTCCAGCACATCCCACTGCTAGCTGAGCACTGTGCTTGCCTGCTGCTCTGGGCTAGGCTGGCTGGGCAGTGACTTCTCCTCCGTATGCCATAAATGCCTGCCAGCAGCAAAATTACATTTGTATTGATCTAAAGAACATTTTATTGATCAAACACAGAGAAAGAAACCTTTGAAATATAAACCCATTATTTTAACAATTTGTTGGCACGAATAGGAAAAGGCTGCTTTTATATTCCACTTTGGCCACTTGGCCTTCCCAGGATGGATTCCAGGAGTTTTATAGGATCTAAAATACTAATCTCTATCAGCAGCTATCACTTCTCTACTCCTAGCTCACAGGCCCTTATATTCCCTTCCATATTTCTGTCCCTTGAGCCCTTTCTACATGTGGGTCCTTCTGCTTCTGAGTTCCTCCTTCAAAATTTGTTTCTGATCTCACTGGCATGATTACAGAACCTGTCCCCCCCCCCCCCGTGTCTCTGCATCTTCTGAGGAGTGATGCTGAAGGCACCAGTTTTTCAGGAGGTGTCCATAAAGCCCTCGCACATCACCTCAGAAATTCTGAACAATAAAAGTTATCTGACGCCATCCTTCTCTGTTTCCTGAATCTGGTTTCCTTAAACTTCATTGAACTCAGTTAATCTTGGAATGGGCTCTATGTGGATCTCAAGAAAAGTAGAGGAATATACCTACCTTTGAGCATCATTCTGCAGAAATGAATGCTGCCGCTGACATGACTCTGGGGCTTTGAGTGGTTCTGTGCCTGCCATTTGGAGGAGACCCTCAGTGGGCTGACAATTTTAGCCTGAGAAAGGAGAAATCCAGTGAAGGGTCAATCACAGAAGAAAAGTATTTACTAGAAGGAAAAAACATGACACAACAATTCAGTGAGAAAAAAAAAAAAACGGTCTTTTCAGCAAGTGGTAATTAGACAAGCAGATATCCCCATGTGACAGAATGAGGTTGGATCCCTACCTCAGATCATAGACAACAATTAGTTCAAAATAGGCCAATGATCTAAGTGTGAGAGCTATAATAATTAAACTCCTAGAAGAAAACATAGGCATAAATTTTCATGACTTCAATTAGGCAATGGTTTCTTAGATGTGACACCTAAAATACAGACAACTAAGGAGAAAATTAGATAAATTGGACTTCATTAAGATAAAAAAATGTGCTTCAGAAGATATCAACAATGAGAGAAAACTGATGAAAGTCATATATCTGGTATCTATTCTCTCCTCTCCTCTCCTCTCCTCTCCTCTCCTCTCCTCTCCTCTCCTCTCCTCTCCTCTCCTCTCCTCTCCTCTCCTCTCCTCTCCTCTCCTCTCCTCTCCCCTCCCCTCCCCTCCCCTCCCCTCCCCTCCCCTCCTCTCCTCTCCTCTCCTCTCCTCTTCCCTTCCCTTCCCTTCTCTCCCCTCCATTCCCCTTCTATTCTTCCCCTTCCCCTTTTCCTCTCCCTCCTCTTCTTTTTTCTCTTGTTCTTCTGTTCCTCCTCCTCCTCCTTCATCTTCCTCTTCCTACTTCTCCTCCTCTTCCTATTTCTCTGTCTCTCTTCCTACCTCAGCTGTCAGGGGTGAACACAGGATCTACACACTGAGCTACATATCCAGCCTCTTTTTTTGAGACAAACCTTGAACTCATGATCTTCTTGCTCATTTTCATCTTCTCAAAGTGCTGGGATTAGTGGCATGCACCACCATGCCTGGCTTCTTTCTCCTTCTCTTCCTTCTGTCCTGCTCCTCTTCTTCCTGTCTCTGTCTCTTGATTCTCTTTTCTCATTCTGTCTCCTTTTGTTTTCAAACCAAATTGAGTACTATTTATCTACATAGAGGTATCACGTAGAGTCAAAAAAACCTCCAGAACCTTGACTCTCAAGTGACAGAAAGGTCCACATCACCTGGAGGACTAGTGAAGACATATTCTTGGACACCAACTCAGGAGTCTCATAGTTTTGGTGTAGAGACTGGGAACTTGAATTTTTGACACCTACTGAATGCCAAGTGCCCTAAATCCCACAGGCAAGAGGCTTTTATAATCCCAAGTCTCTATAGTACAAATTAAACTCATTGATGGTTAAGAAACAACCTTCAGTGACTGCTCACTGCGGAGGGCCAAACTCAGATGTCACAGGCTGAGACACTGAGTATACTGTATAAAACGAAGTCATCCATCTTAGCCATAGGCTATGGGTCCATTAAGCTTTAGAAGGAGATCTTTTGAAGATTTTCATATGCTTTTAAAGCATCCGTAAAAATCCAGAATCATGAACTTCCATCCCTGGATAGGACCCTAGCTATCCTCAAGCCATCTCTCCATAATGTCCACCCTCTTTTCAGCTCTGCTGAGACAATTTCAGCCTTTCTCAGCTTTGTGTCTAAAATGCCACCATCCAGGCTTTCCAACTTCAAGAGGAAGACGGGGTCATTTCCTTCACTACATCCTCATTGTATGGCCCCATTTTTGTTTGTCTATAAATAAGAAAGCAAGTGGATGCCAGATCTTGAAAGATTTCCAGAGACCTAGTACTACAGTCCTCCTGCAGGATAGAGTGGGTAACTGAGGCCCAAGAGGAGAATTAGGATGCAAGCTAGGAAAAGAGAAAAAGGTAGCAAAAGGCCTGTAGAGTGAACTGAACTTAGTTTTTTAGTGAAGGGTGGTGAGTTATGAGATAACTGGACCAAATGGAGGGATTTGGAGAGTCCCAGCAGAGATTGGGTAAAGACTAGAAAGTTGGAGAGATCGAAGTAGCAGACACACCGATCAGTGCAGCATCTCCTAACAGTGACATCACTGACTACCAGGTGTGGTAACTTTGGGGCCCTGAATGGCTCCATCCACGGTACTCTGTTAGCACCATTCACACACCTCCGTCAGAAACTGTCTCCTAAATGCCTGTGTGTCTGCTAGCACCTCACCACTCCACATCTTCCCTGAAAGACAGGGATTTTTAAACTGTTCTTTGTATCTATCATACTGCCAACCTCTTCCTATAAAGTGGGCACTGGGTGGTGAAAAGTTGGCAGCCATCAGGGGTCAGAGAGAAGAGCCTTGAATGCGGAGTCAAGAGGTTGAGTTGAAGTCCCCAACCTTCAAGACCTTACTCGTGCAACCAGGGACAAACCACCTGGCTTAATAGATCTGGGTTTCCTCTATGTGGGATTGGAAGCAATGGTGCCAACTCTAACACTGTCTTCTCCAGCCTACACAGGAGGTAAAGAGAGCGCCTATTTAGCTTACTCCCAGTGAGGGCTAGGTCCCTGCCTTGGGGATTGCCTCCCTGGTACCTGTATTCTCAATTCTTTCCTGGGTCACCAAAAGCAAGGTGGTACCCCAATATCCAGGAACTAGGTTACGAAGCCTGGTGTCTCAAAGCAGTGATGACTTCACGCTCCAGTGAACTCACAAAATGCGGAGTAATTTAGCCTTCCACTTAACTGTCAGCAGTGTGGAAAGAGACTCACTCTCCCCCGCCTTCTCCCCCACCATTGTTAGTCATGACTCATTAATTGCCACCGGCGAATGAGTTTTATTCTAATTTTCCTGATCTAATTCAGTGATGTTTTCAACTAAGGATCAGGATATAGGTTTTTAGCTTAGCTAATGAAATACCTAATGAATTTACATTAGTGACAATTACAGACAAGACACCTAGAAGGAATGGGCCAATCATGGGCCTCAGCTAATGTCATTTGCTAAGGGCTCCTTTAAAGAGAAAAGCACAGTTTTTCTGTTCTTCCTGATCAACAATGCTGTGCTGATCCAGAAGAAAGGGATTGAAGAAGTGTCTATCTTTATCCTTCTTTATTTATTTTTTGGTGTTGTAGCTCTCTCTGCCTTGGAGCCCATAGCATGATGTATGGATGGGACATTCAGATGGAGAAATTACTGCTTCAAAATGAGGTCCATATGCAAACTCTTGGGTAAGTGGTATTATCTTAATCTAACAAAGAAGCAAAACTCCTGGACCCTACAACAGATACTCACTAGGGTTGGCATATTCCTTCCCTAGGTGGGTAGGAACTTAAAACAAACCAGACCCATAGAAAGCCAGTGAATGCTTGAAATCCAGAGTAGGAATTCTTGTTAAACCTCTGTGGGGAAAGGGATGTGATTACATGGGCCTCCTCTATCCTCCGACATACTCCTTTTTCTTTGACTTGTTGAGAATTTGAAAATGCTAACTAGAAGTGATAGAACTGGGCTGTAGAAAATTTCTAACATTGCCAAGTAAAATCAGTTCCATTGAGAGTTTTTAACATTTCTGTTCTACTTTAAGCCAACTGGTCAGCCAGAGTCCAAAAGGGATCTAGGTAAGTAAGCAGAAAACACATGGCTGTTTATTCACCAGCATTCTCGCTACCTGGCAACACAACATATTCAGAGAGTCCCAAGTGTGAGTAAAGGGAGCCTGAGGTCCCCAGGCTGAGTTACATAGAGTGATCACCTTCAGAGTGGGAACCAGGGGTTTGGGTCCACTCTTTTCCTCTTCCTTTCCTCCTTCCTCTCCTATCGTACCTTGACATTATATCACATCCTTCCTATTAACCCTTCTTGGATGTTTTTCTGTCTTTAGTCCTGGGAATTCTTCCACATTTGGAAGTGAAAAATGCTTTCTTTAGGCTTCTGTGTGCTCCTTCATCTTTGTCTTTGGAGTGCCTGGTTTGAACTAGTTCTCAGGATTTTGACAGCTTTATGCATGAGCTAATGTTTCTTTTGTAACCCTGGGTGCTTTTTCATGGTCAAAGGGACGTTCTCTTAAATTTAAGAGGTCAAGATGGTAGAGTGAGGAATCTGATACAAGGGTGAAAATGAAACATATTACTCCCCTAGGGAATCCATCATGCATTTTCCAGCCCTGATGACCACGGCAGTGGCTAGAACTGGCCAGTTCCTACACGTTTATTTTGCTCCAAGACTTAGCACAGTACTTGGTATACTCTTGGGGCTGGAAATGTGTGTAGAATGAAAAAAAATATGAAATAAATTATAGACTGCTTTCTCTATGGCAAGAAAGATAGAGAAAGACCATCAACAAATTTTAGAGCTTAATCTCTGGAGAAAACATAATTAGTGTCCGTGATATAAAGGTCAAATTTGGGGCAGGAAACCTTAAGCCATTATAAGCAATAAGGGAGTTGATTTACAACCAAATGCCACCTTAATTATCCTAAATATATACCAAAGCCTCTCTTCCCTAAGCACTGTGGTCTTTTTAAATATCCATTCCCATTTTAAAGGAGAAGAACAGACATTAAAAACTATAGGCCATCATAAACACTAGCATAGAAAGAAACCGATTCAGGTCTTGCCTTTGAGACAAAATACTCGATGCCTAAAACTTACAGGTCAAGAGGTTTAGTTTTGTTCACAGTTTTAAGAGTTCAGTCTGTAATCAGCTAGCTCTAAGGCAGAAAGTTTGTGGTGAGAGGGTCTGGATGAGGAAAGCTACTCACATCGTGGCAGTCAGGAAGCAGAGTAAAAGGGGACGCCAGGGAGGAAGGTGCGTCCCTCCAAGTCATTTCCCCAGTGCCCCGCTCTTCTGACCAGATCCCTCCTCCTAACAGCGCACTCAGCTCTGAATTCAACAGAAGATTATTAACTCACTGATGAGTATAGCACCTCCTTGGTCCAATCACTTTCCAAAAGTCCACTAAGCACATGTGGCTTTGTAGGGGAACATCCTAGTTCCAGCTCCTAACACTAAGTAACTCTGACAAGGAAATGGTTATAGTTTATATACTATTCTGTAACTATGCTATAGTTTATGTCAGCTAAAGTATATAGCTAAACCAAGGAGAGGCGGAGACATGAAAAGCCTGGGAATACAGGAGAAAGCAGTAACACTGCTTTCAGGTGAGGAACAAGAAGGCGAGGACAAAACATTGTACACCTTTGTACCCAGGATTGTGCTATCTCAGATGCATAAGATGAAGACTAGTGTAGTCCTCAGACCAAGAGTGTCGACTATAGCATCAAATGAAACTGGTTTCTCACATAAACAGATATATTACCTACTCAACGACCTCTTCTGTATCTTGTACAGCTCTTCTGCAAAATGAGGATAGTAATAACACTTAGTCCCTGAGACTGTAAGGAGAAAAAACAGATACTTGGAAAATTCATTGACACTATGGGCAGGAAAGTACACTTAGCCCAGGGGATGAGGGACAAGGTAGGTACATCTCTGTTCTTGTGGAATTCATGTTCCAGTGGAGGACAAAGCATAGGGACCAAACGGTACAAGAGAATTTTAGACTGGGACATGTGCTGTGATACAAACATAAAGGGCTGATACATAGGGGTGGAAAGTTACTTCGGGGGGAACATGGCATGAGTGATGGGCATCTACATGGTAGAGAAGAATTCACCTGGTACAGGCTTGTGTGACCCCTACTCTGTGAGTGAGCAGGGGAGAGGGAGAGGAAAGCCACTAAGATAAACCACTTAGAGCCACTAGAGGAGCTATGAATGGGCAGGCGTGACCTGCTTACATTTCTAAAGATCACTCTCAAAAGTAAGGTTAAGTTTATAAATCAGCTCATGCCATGTTAAATGCATGCTTTTCATGGAGATTCTAGAAATGGCATTCGTAAGGTATGTTTAGTATTGTCGGACACGTAATAAATGTTGTTGGCGGTTTTTGTAATGCATGCAGTGTGTACTTAGCTACTTCCTAAAGATAGTAATCCAAAGATAATTAAGACAGAAGCCTCCCTGTAGCAGTTGATAGCTTAGGAGGGGCATACCAAACAGATCATTATAATACAGAGTGGTAAGTGCTATGATAAGTGCGTGCATGGAGTAACACTGAGCAGTTTAAGAGCTAAATGTTGCAGCAAGGTGAGAAAAGGCTAGCCAGGAGGAAATAAGGGCAGCTCCAGCCAGAAGGAAAACTGTAGTTGTGTGCAGCAGTGCGGTATTTGACACAAGTCCAGTGTGTTTGCTGTTCTTGTGAGGGGCCGAGGACCCAGACAGGACTTTCTCATGCGATATTTGTGAATCAGATACTGACCAGAGCTGTCCTGTGGGTGATGAGGAATCCCTGGAGTCATTGGGGGCAGTGGGCCCTTGCCAAGAGTGGTGTCTTTGGATTTTCCTTCAGTGGTGGTTTGGGGAAGACAGAAGAGAGGCAAGATGATTCTCTCTGCGAATTAGGAACTCCTCACTTGTCATCCAGGTGATTGAGGCCATACAGGGCAATAGAAAGAGATAGAAGACAGGCAACAGGTTTAATACACTACATATTTGGGAGGCAAAAAAAAATTGGCAGGACTTGACTTTTATTGAGCAAACACTCAATAGTTTTTAATTAAATTGATTGGATAGTTATGTGAGAGAGGTTGGACACTAAGCAAACACTCAATAAATAAGCACTATGATCATAATTATTGCCAGACTCAGAGTCACAGAGTGCTCAGAGAAATCTCTGTAAGGAGCAGGGACTACCAGAAGGCACTCCAGGCTTAGGGGGCTCTGAGATTGAGGACTGACATGCAGGAAGGAAGATCGAGATCTGGAAATTACTCCAGGTTGCAAAAGAAAGTGTTGATAGTCGTGGACCACACAATGTGCATCAGAAAGTTCCATGAACTCCAACTCCCTGCACAGAGTTGGCAGTTTCCACGCATTGCCATCCATCTCAAACATAACTGGCTTTCACCAAGAGAAGTGGGTTAGTGAAAGGGTGCACCTGGTAAAGGTTGCAAGGAAAAACTCAGAGGCAGAGAAGGTACTGGAATCACCACATTCATCCCTGACTTTAGGGGGTACCAGCCCCAGGAGGGGGCTTTTTAAAATTAGCACAAGTGTGCAAGTGGCAGACCCGCTCAGCCTGGTGGCTGCATCTCCAGCTGACACATCATAAAACCAGGACCTTTAATAGCAGGAGGTGGAGGCAGTGTGACTTGCGCAGATGCAATGTGTCACTGCTGCCGAGAAAGCATCTCTAGGCATGCAGATGCTGCAGCCACCAGCACGCCACAGTCACACAGGCAGGTGGGAAGGACATGACGACCACACACAACTTCTTGATCCAGAAGCAGGACAGGTAGATCTTTCTTCCTTTTACCCTCCAAGGCTTCAGCCCTGTTGTTGCCATGTTTACTGTAATGACCACTTTATTTACGGCCTTTCCTTCACCGGTTTATTTTTCATAGTAAATATGTTTCTTAGTTCCTTTTGTGCTGTTTAACAAGATGCCTGCAGACTGGGCAATTTATAAACAACAGAAGTTTATTTGGTTTACAGTTCTAGAAAGTCCAAGCGGAAACAATGTCTGCTGAGGGTCCCACGCTGTTATTCACAGTGAAGGGCAGAAGAGGAAGAACACCCATTTCTGTGGGACTAAACCCACCCTCTGGTGATGGCATTAGCCCATTCATGAAGGCACGAAGCCTTTCTGACCTCATCACCTCTCAGAGCTTCCATTTCTCAGTCCTGTGGCACTGAGGATTCAGATTCCAGCACAGGAACTTTGGGGACCCACTTAAACCATAGAAGAATGTCAGGGAATACAAGAAAATTTAGAAAATAAGTAAAAACAAAAATAGACATCATCATTGCTACACCAACTACAGGTTGGCGCTATGCATATTTTTTTGTGTTAGTTGCTCAGATTTGCAGTGGAATTCTTCTTTATTGCAGATGTTTATAAATATTACTATAACTGTACCCAGTAACATTATGCTTTTCAGCTTGCTATTAAGTCACAGCTATTTTGATGTTAATCGGTCTACGTATTACACTATTGTGCAGTATTTCCTCTCCTTTTCTCCCTCTGTTCTTCACTCTTTCCCTTTCTTTTAGTGTTCTTTAGACAGTGTCCTCCTATGTAGCCCAAGTTGGCCTGAAATCATGACCCTTTACCTCCCAGCTGTTGAATTACAGGCATGGCGCCACCACACTTGGCTTCGACTTTAATAACTACATAACATCCTAATGAATAGCTGCAATAGTTGGGCATTTGAAAGATCTTCATCTTTTAATGTTATAAACTATATTTTGCCTATTATTAAGATTATTTTCTTCAAAAAGAATCCAGTCTTAGACATGTTCTCATTTGGTTAAAAACCATGAATATCCTGAAATTCTTGGGAACTACACTTAATCACTTCACTATTCAGATTGCTCATTCACCCTAAATTTCCTTTTCTGTTTAGTAGTTTTTGGGGGCGGTGCATATTAGGGGTTAACCCTAGGGATTGTGCCCTGAGCTACATCCTTAGCCATTTTGATTTTTTATTTTCAGGTACAGTCTTGTTAATTTGCCCAGGTT
Source organism: Cavia porcellus (assembly GCF_034190915.1). Taxonomy (NCBI): domain Eukaryota; kingdom Metazoa; phylum Chordata; class Mammalia; order Rodentia; family Caviidae; genus Cavia; species Cavia porcellus. Next base: position 59,362,241 of record NW_026947506.1, on the reverse strand, counting down.
GGGCTTGAACTTGTGATCCTCCTTCCTCAGCTGGCATTATAGACAAACACCACTGTGTCTTGCTTGGTAAATTATTTATTGGATTCCTACTTTTCAGATACTAGCTGGAAACTGAACATTCTTTAGGGATAGAACAATGTCTATGGACATTACAGCATCATAAGGGAAATGCCTTAAAGAGACAATCAAACCAATGATTTGAAAATGTAAGACACTATGGTTAACTACTATTAAGCCGGGTTATTTGGTGGTAAAGCACTAGGTTGCTGAAACTATCATGCTTTGATCTCTATTGTTATGTTATTATATCCTCTTTTATCCCAATCTCTCTCTTATTCATTAAAAAAATTATTTAATTATTTTTATTACTTTTTTAACTAAGGGGAAAAATCAAAAAAATTAACAGGATATATTATATTAATTTTTTGATTTCCTATTAACTTGATTTGAAGTCCTGTAATACTCCTACTATCTTGTTTTGACTGATTAGACTCTGTTCCGTTCTATATGATAGTATCAAGTTTGAGGGTATAGGAAACTACTTAGAAAGCAATAAGATTCACTAAGATGCCCATTCTGGTTTGACTATTATCCTCTTTGGAAGTCCTGTATTGTTTACAATGTTTAGGTTTTATTGGTCTTGTTCTCTACTGTTTTGTTCAACTTTATAATACCGAATGAGATAGACAATTCTTCTTAAGGAAGCAAGAGGCATTGTGGTAACCATTGTTGATAACCTTGTACTCTGTTTTAACATCATGTGCTATGTCTATCCTTGGTTTTGACTGAAAGCATTGTTTTTGTCATATTTGATTTTATTCTCTTCCAAAAAAAAAAAAAAGTAATAAGAACTATGGGAGTAACAAAACCCAAAATGTGTAAGTTTTGTTGTAATAAAGAGAAGGGAAAAAAGTGCTCTAAAGGATACAACAGCAAGTGTGTTTAGGTGTGTTAAATAGCTGACCATATTAATGTTTTGGATTGGAGCCACTATCTCTAGGATGATAATGTGTAATCTGTTAACTGGTGATTTCTTGCTGTTTTTTTTTTTTTTTTTTTCTTTTTTTGGTTCTGTATTACTTGTACCCTTACACTGTTTTGTTTTGTTCTGTTTTTTTCTCTTTTTCCTTTTAAATAAAAAATTTTTAAAAATGTAAGATTCTATGGGGCAGCACTAAGTGAGGAGTCTAATGGAGATGAGGAGGTCATTGAAGTCATCTCTAATGCCATTGTCACTTCATCTAAAACTGATGAAGTGTGAGTCAGATAAGCTCCTAGCAGAGTAAGGCACTGGGACACAAAGGCCCTGCACACAAACAGAGCTCAACAGCTTAGGAAGCAGGAGAAGCCCATTGCTTCTGCAATGAACAACAGGTTTGAGGTGAGGTTGGACAGGGGAATCAGGAACACAAGGCTTTGTGGTTTATCATATGTGCAAAGGCATGGCAGGAAGTCACTGAGAGGCTTTATGCAGGACCAGAAAATGGTTAGATTTGTGCATTCTGCAAGGACTAGAGGTGGGTTAGGGGTGATGTCTAAATAGCATGGGTTTTTTAGAGTAATGAAAAATGTTCTGAAATTGATTATGGTGATGGATGCACAGCTCCACAAAGATACTAAAAGCCACTAAATTGTGCACTTTATCTGAGTGGTAGACAAACTATATTTCAGTAAGGCTGCTTTAAGGATGTGAATCTGACTTTGATGTGGAGACTGCATTGTAGGTACATTGTAGGCAGCAAGAGTGGAGGAGAGTGCGTTTGTTTATAACGTTCAGGCCAGGAGAGGACTGATAGATTGTTCTGGTGTGGCAGCCACTGGAAATGACAGATTTGTGGACAGATTCCACAGATATTTTTGTGTTCACATTTACTTCTCAGATAGAATGCAAGCTTCTCATGGTCATAAATCCAAATTATTTTTCTAAACAAATAATTCTCAGTGTTAGCTAATAGGCCCAAGATTAAAAACTTGATAAAGCAGTGGAAGAAAGAGACCCCAAATTTACCTGAGAGGGTCAGGAAATGCCTTCTTAAAGTAAGAGACACTGTAGTTAAATCTGAAGAATAAGAATTTACAAAGAGGAGAAGAATCTGGAGTGTTGATTGGAATGAGAGAAAGTCAGATAGTAGAAAGGAGTAGAAAGTGAAAGATTTTGCCCCATTCGGAACACCATAGCTGGTGAAAAGCTGGGATATGGAACCAGGGGGCTCTATCTTCCCCACCCCTAGGAATTTACTGGTGGCGCAAAATGAATACTAATGGGCTACCTGTGCATCCCTAATGCCCCTTAGGCACCACCCCAAACCTAAGCTACATGTACGCCCGCACTCCACGTGTCCAAAGGAGAGAATGCCAGCCCCTGGAGATAATGCCAGACCCCGGAGGTCGGAGGCTCTCTCTCCGCATTCTTAAAATAAAGGTCATTTATATTTCATACTTCTTATCTTTTTAGCCATGCCAGAATTCTATCATATGGTTCCCTGACAGGGAATCCCTGGGACTCCAATTCTATCAGAAAGTAGGGGAAGAATTTGGAAAACTAATGGGAAAAGTACTGGCAAAATTACAACTAGGAAATCTGGGAGTCAGGTTTCAGGAATGCAGAGTGACTGTATAGCAAAGTCCCTGCTTTGTTTATTAAGGTACGGATTGTGGCAGACATGGAACTTTGTGTTCCACAAACCATGTCCGATTCTGGGATTCTCTGTGCTATTGCTTTCTACATGCTGAACTGCAGGATTGGCTTGTTTTCTTCTACTTTCCTTTATGCATGCGTCTAGCAGTCTAGTTCACTCTGAGCCTGGACTTGGTCAGGTAGCTACTGAGTTACTTTCTTATCACTGCTTTAACAAATTAGCGCTGTCAGTGGCTCATGATAATATAAATTTATTATATTATGTTCCTGCAGGTTGAAAGTCTACAACGAATTTCACTGAACTAACATCAAGTTGTTTCCATAGCTTTGCTGCTTTTCTAGACTGTAGGCAACAACACATTTCCTGGACTTCTTCAGCTCCTAAAGGCTATGTAAATTCCTTGGTTTACGGCTATCTGCAAATTCCCAAACCAGCAATGGCTGGATGAGTTTTTTAATGTCACCTCAGTGTGTCTAACTCTTGAGCTGTTCTCTCTCATGTTAAGACCTATGTGATTGCACTGGCCCCACATGGTTAGGCCAGGATCATCTCTTTATGATAGAGCCAGGTACTGAACAAACTTAATTTCCCCTTGTCATGTAATGTAATATTTTAATAACTTTCTGGGATTTAATCCCATGGCCGTTTTAAAGATGGGCCATTATTTTGTCTACTATGATCCATGCTCCAGCTGCCAAAAATTCAAATCCCACGTATGAGCTACATTCACTCTATCTCAAGGTCTCCAAAGATAACAATCCAGGGCAAGTTCTTTGGTCAGGAGAAAATTCCAAATGGAATTTGGAATCAGAGATTGTAAACCATCAGAAACCTAGAATTTTCTAGAGCTTTGAATGTGATGTGAGCAATCTTGTATCATTAGATGATGAGAGATTCACAGCCAAGTCATCTACCTCATAAATATGTATAGTTATTATGCATCAATTAAATTTTTGAAAAGGAAGGTTTATTGGATTTAAAAGGGAAAAAAGCATTACTGTCTGGCAACTTTGTTCTCCTCGTGCCTCTGGGTTGACTGGCAAAAAGGAGTTAGTGTTGATTAGCTGATTAGTTGATTAAGGTTGAGTTGTTGATCTGAAACACCAAGAAAAAGTGAGAGGTAAGGAAAAATGCATGTCTGGAATATAGAGCACTTAGGGCATCTTTTACTATCATGAGTTATAACTGTAGACAATGGAAAACTACAACAATCTAATTTAATCAGTCTACTAATAAAGGTTGGGTCATCTCACTGCCTAAAGAACCATACTCACCTGAGGTACTTGTCCAAGTTAAACAGAATATAAAATAGCACAAGACAGTAGTTGTATATATTAGCTTGAACTAAGTGAATAATTACAACAATGGCTTTAATCATCATGAGTATCTTCTCTTTGTTAGGAATATAAATAAAGCATCCCTTAAGTAACAAGGCATACTGATTTTATATCACCTCTAAATAGTACTAACCTCGCATAATAGTATAAGTCTAAGTTATTATCAGTCAAGAACTTCTGAGGAAAAGATTAATGTACTTCCAATTGTGTGGAGGATAGCTATGTCATGATTAGCTGAAGGAATAACCTTGACATTTTTTACTTTGGAACTTAAATATGCTTTAATGAGGTTTATATAGGATAAGGGTGGACTTTTGGTAGTCAATTTCATTTGTCAGTGGGGGCTAAGGATGCACCCATAGCAGGCAAAACATTATTTCTGGGTGTATCTGTGGAGGTGTTCCTGGAAGATACAGTATTTGAATCTGAGGAGAGAGTTAAAGAAGATGCAGATATGACCTCACCAATATTAGTGGACAACGTTTGATCCACTGAGGTCTAGAGAAGTGAAAGATAAATTTGCTTTCTCTCCGCTTCATCTGGAAGTCTGTTTCCTCCTGCCTTGGGCATGGGTGCTGCTGGTTTTCAGGGTTTCATACTTACATGGAATTATATCAGCGGTTTTCCTAGACCTCTGACTTTCAGACTGGGAATTCTCAGCCCCCATAAGTGCGTGAGTCAATCTCTCACAATACATTTCTTTCTGTGTACTGAGTCTGCATCTGACATCAGTGTCTTTATTGTATTTGTTCTATTCCCCTGGAGAACCCACCCCCCAAAATGCAGATTACTGAGACAGTGGGTTTGCTTGTCACAGCAAGGATCACATTAACATACCTACTACCTGGGAGTGTGATCTGCAATTAGGATTATATAATGATATACACCACGATTATTCTGGTATAGCCATCTTATAGATGTATGTTAAGAGATGAGTGAACTAGAAACAGAATAAGAATAAATTTTTGTTCCTGTTAAGGAAATGATTCATTGTATTTTTTAAAAATGGAACCCTGTTTGGTGTGGTGGTACCCACCTATATTCCCAGCTACTCAGGAGGCTGAGGCAGGAGAAATAAAGTTCTAGTATACTCTGGACAACTTAGTGAGACTCTGCCTCAAAATAAAATAAAAATAAAAAGGGCCATGAATGTAACTCAGGGGTGAAGCACATCTGAGTTCAGGGTTCAGTTTTGGGTAAAAAGCTGTTTTTTAAGTAAGAGAGTGACAAATTGAACCAAGACTCTCAAATACCTTTTCCCCTCTTTCCCCACACTTTTCAACTGAACACCATGCTGTGATCACTGTTGGTGCTTAGTAAATAACTATTTAAAACAGGGAGGCAAAGAGCTGTTTGGAATACCGTTACCAGTGTCTTCATGGTTCTGCTGTGAAGATTTCCATTCTTTATTAATTACATGCATTAGGGGGAGCTGAGGGGTCACACATTGTTTCCTGAACGTCATTTACTCCTTGCCTCTCCTTGATCCCTCCTAGTCCCCTTCGAGGCCCCACTAGGTCTCTGCTCACCTTTGGAAGGGCTCCAGACCATGAGATGCACATCTCTTTATTGATTTCTGTAGAACTTAACCAGAGGGGGAAGCAGCTTGAGCCTGATGTGAAGTTTAGGTGTTCTCATCTTCCTTTCATGACAAGGGACCCATCATCTTTTAAGGATAACTTACTAAAATGTAAGGTTCTGAGTTGGTCTGTGTGTTACTACCAACCTTTACATTCTCTCTCATCCTTCTCTTTCTGTAAATTTTTCTGCCTGATTTGTCATTCAATGAGAAATTGGTTATATCCCTGTGTCCCTACTTCTTCCTCCTCTGGAATTCCTTGGCGGCCTTCCTTAAGCTTCGCAGAAGTGGTAAGCTCCAGGCTGTGTACAGTGTATATATAGTATCATTTAGTTAAACAGCAGATACTAGATAAGTATTTTTATGCTGTAGGGTTTGCCTCTGTCTTCCATGACCAAGAAATTAGCAGATTGACCCTCAGTTGATACTTTAGCTCTTGTGTTAATGGTTTGTCTACTTAACTAACCAGTAGTTGCCAGTTTTATTACAGAATGCTAATAAATAAAAATATTATCAGAAAACAATAATTAACCTTGAGTCCAAAAGTATTAACCAGAGGCAATCAATCACTTTCCCAGGCTTAGTAAACACTTAGAATGCATTAAGTGTCCCTAAAGGAGTAATTAAAGAACTCAGCTTTTCTGTTTCAAACAGAAGTAACAAAGGTCAAACGTAACACACAAACCTGGTGATTGCTGATGAGTATTAGCCGCTTGCAGACACTGAATGCTGTGTTTCCAAAGCCTAGTGTTACAGACCAGTGACTGTCTCAGTCTGTTAGGTACTGGGCTGCACAGCAGGGCTGGTCAATCAGAAAGCAGGGAGGCTTCATCTTTATTTAGAGCAGCCCTCCACTGCCTATCTGAGCTCTGCCTCCTGTCAGATCAACAGCCACTTTAGATACTTTCAAGAGAATGGACCCTACCGTGACCTGTGGGATCTCAGTTGAAGAGTTCCTTATGAGAAACTAATGTAATAATAATAGAAATACAGTACACAATAAATGTGAAGTGCCTGAGTCATCTTAAAACAATATTCCATCCACTCCCATGTTGCCCTCCTCTGGAAACAATGCTCTGCCACATAACCTGTCCTTGGTGCAAAGACAGAAAACTCTTTGATGGGTCTGTAACATTTCTAAGCGTGCATTCTCTCAAAGGTAAATTAGACAATGTCACCATTTGCTATGAACTGTCAGATCTCTGTTTCTGCTGTCTGATGCTTTTGAATTTCACCCCTATGCTAAAAACAACAATCGTGACAACTTTCAATCTGCCTTGCAAACTTGCTAACCATACAGGTGACAGATAGATGCACTCTATTCAGAAGGTGTGGTCAGTGAGGGTTATTACACACTGGGAAATACTGTGAGATATTCTCTCTTTAACACTGACATGGATGAATAATCAGTGTCTAATAATTTGCACATTTTGATGGTCTTCACATGTATGCACACACTTAAAACCATCAGCAAGGTATTATCTATCACCCAGAGATTCCTCTTCCCTTTTGTAATTTCTCAGTTCCCCAGACCCTAAATACTAATATTAATTTATTAGTTGGTATTTTAAATAAATGAAGATGTAAAGTATCTTGCATTCAGAATAATTCATTCTCCTCTATGACTGAGTAATATTCCATTCTATAGATATATCACAACTGTTTACCTAGTCACTTTTTATTAGGTATTTGAAGTGATTAAACTTTTGACTATTCCAAGTGAAGCTGTTATGGACATTTGCAGGTAGATCTTTATATGAGTATATTGCTTCACTTAGGTAAATTAGTCTTATGAGACATCTATTTTCAACTTTTTAAGGAACCATCTCTGGTTCACGTCCTCCCATACTGTTGCTGCTGGAGCTGGAGATGGGTTTGCTGCCCTGGCTGGGGGCTAGATCAGCTACAGAGTTCCCCATAGCCATGGTCAGATCTCTGCATTCCTCATTCTCAGAAGCTGGACACTAATTCTAATGATGAGTCTAACATCGCTCCTGGGAGCCAGCTCAAGATGCACCATGTACATCTTTTGTCCCAGTTTGCTATTTCTTCATTTGGTCAATTTTGGCATGACGTGTGTGTGTGTGTGTGTGTGTGTGTGTGTGTGTGTGTGTGTTTTGTGGCACTGGAGGAAAATTTAGGGCTTTTTTAGTAAACTACTCCCAGTTCCCACTCCTTTTTTTTTTTTTTTTAATTTTAAGAAAATGCCTCACTAAGTCACTAAGTTGCCCGAGTTGGGCTAGAATTTGGTTTTCCTGCTCAGCCTCCCAGGAGGCTGGGAAGATAGGTGTGCACCACCACTCCTGATTTGATCCCAGTCCTCTGAAATCTCTTCCTCCAGTGCTTAGGAGCATCAAAACACTGTGACTGAAGCACTAGACAGAAAGAAGGCTGTGTTGTTCCAGATAACTGGCTTTAAAAGTCACTATCCACAAGGTGAACTCCTGTAAATAAATGCTTCTAAAGCCAAGTATTTATTAGAACCATTTCCTCAACTCATTAATTATAAGCTATGTGAGGATATGCATAACAAGTATTTATTAACTTCCTACTATATGTTAGACATTGTGTTAAGCTCTTACAAAGTCCTGTCCCGTGATGTGCATGGTGCTGCCTCCAGTTTATAGGTGAGGAAACTGAGGCTCAGAAAGAGGTAATAACTTGCCCTTGCTCACTCAGAACTGAGGCTCTGCTGGACTCAGCTACAATACAGAGACTCTTTCCACACCATTATTCTGTAGAGCTCCTGGATAGGGTGATTTAAAGAACAGACCTGGGAAAATAAATATGTTATACTGCAAACACCAGATGAGTCAGACATTTGTCAAAGAAAATGAATTCTAATGTGAGGTGAGCCAGGAGAGCGCTTCTCTGTGTTGCTCCATATCACCCTTGAGCAAACAAAGTAATTATTGGCCAAGGCAAAATCGTGACATCTGCCTCTCTCATTAGCTCTTATTTGTTTAAAGCCTGATGGTGTATGACAAAAGAATTTGTTCCAGATGTCAAACCAGCACAATGGAGTTTAACAGCTTGCATGTTAGAAAAGACCCAGTGCAGGAAATCACGGAGGTCAGGGAGGTGAGGGAAGCAGTTGGTCCAAGCGGAGCCAACATTTCACAGCATCCCCTGCGCTTCAGACCATTTTGTGTTTCACCTCAGCAGCACACTTTTTGTCCACTATTCTGAATGTTAAATGTGTTTTCCATTTTCTGAACTTAAAGCTTTGGGAAAGATTATTGAGGTCCTTCCATTTGGGCTTGGATGCTGGAAAATCATTTTACCTGGAAACTATGCATAAGTATGCAGTCATCATATAAGTTGCACTCTCTAATTCAATGTGTTTTACTCTTTTTTTCTTGTCAGAAAGTATAGAGTATCTGCTCAGTCTAACTTCCTCGCAAAATTATGTACTGTATTGGTCAGAGATCTCCAGAGAAATAAAAACACTAGGATATCTGCAGATGTATAAGAGAAACAGTTTGCATTCTATGTGCAGACACTAGCATTATGCTGGGAATTGAGTTATGCAATTACGGAGGCCAAAAAATTCCAAGATATGGTGTCTGGAAATAGGAGACCCAGGAAACCTGGTGACAGCTTTCAGTTCAAGGCCAAAACCTCAAGATCTATAGTAGCGCGAAAAGGCTGCTGGTATAAGACTTGGAGTTCTAAGACTCGAGAACTGGCAGCTCTAAGGTCCAACAAGGCCAGATGAATGTCCCAGGTGAAGAAGGGAAAAGAACTGGCTCTTCCCCATGCTCTAAGGGCTCTACCTGGGCCCTTAACAGATTGGGTTATCCCCAGCCACACTGGGTAGGGTGGATCCACTTTACTTTATTAGTGATTCTCTTCTACAGATTCAAATGAGGATCAAGAAATAAAAATGTTTTCCCTTGATCAAACATCTTCCCAGACAAAACTAGAAATACTGTTTTACCCAGCTATGTTGACATTCTTTGTCCCAGTCAAATTGACAGATTAATATTTCTCTTATCTTTATGAATCTTTAACACCTTTATTTTTTTCTTAGCAGTTATTACTACCTGATATTATTGTTTACTTGCCTATTGATTAGTTATTTTCCTCTTAACAGGAAAAATATAAGTTCTAGGACAGCACAAACACAATGTTTTGTTCACTGCTGTACCCACAACAATGCTTCAAAGACTGTAAGCTCTCAAGAAATATTTGGGGAATTGAATGCTGTAGTAAGAATTTCCACCAAAAATATGCAAGGTGGGACTGACCATAGGTCCAACTTTTATAAGATTTATGGAGAAGAAAGTCAAAACTTGGGTAACACTTGAACAATCAGGATCATTACTTTCTCAGTAACCTCTCTCTCCTCTACCATCTGTGCTAAACCTTCCAACCTACTTACACACTCTGGGTCTGGGGCCCAGAGTAAGAGTCCTTGCAGGTTAGGAGCTGTAGTTACTCCAGGCCCTCCTGACTCTGCCCCACCCCATCATGTTCCAGCTGACCCTCTCCCTCTTCATTTTAACTGTGTCCATTCTTTACTTTCCCCCAGCGTCATATGGTCTTCACATCATTTAGCTTGTGAACTTGATTTCCTTGCTTATTACTCTATTTTCTATGAAGGCTTTTAAGGAATTGCCCATTTGACTATGCATGCTCTTGAATGCTGCCTAAAAACTCTTGTCTTTGAGAGTCCCAAGAATTCCAACCTCTGGTAAGGCAGAGAAGTGTGTGTACAGTGATCACAACCCCTCGCATATGGATCCCCACTTGCAAAGTCCCAGGGAGCTCAACCCCCAAGGTTCTCTCCTTTTTTTTGCCTACATTTAGGATGCTGGAGGGTCCCTTGGGCAGCTGGTAAATTTTTTTGTGTGACAATCAGTGTAACTTATCATCAGCTTTGTGACTTGATTGCCTTATAATTTGCTTTTTTGCTTTTTTCATGACTTCTCTAATCTTACCATAACTCTATAAACAATGCTTTTAGCTTATTAATAACTCCCACAGGGAAACGTTTTTCCATGAATAAATAATTTCTTATACTACAGATTTTTCCGTGAATAGTTTCCCTTACTAGAGGAATTAGGATAAGTTCCCAAGACTGGACTGAGTAACAACTGGAGGAGCTCCCCTTCCTAACTGCTCTCTGACATTGATGTGGACTTCTTGGAAGACCTCAGTCCTCCCTTCTACTAGGGCTGGTGCTGGCCCCAGCCACCGTGTCCAAAGTCCTCAGCTGAAAATATTTCTTGTACTTCTTTTTTCTCATCTGGTTAGTGATCAACAAATATTGGTGGCTAGAATTAGATAAACTTTCCTTTAGATTCATTAATGATCTTTTGGGAACCTGACACAAAAGCAAAATAGAGAAAACATCTAAGTGCCAGAGATTGAAGGACACAGAGTGCTCACTCACACCACCCAGAGCCAGGGGTGTGACAACTAAATGCAGTGCATGTTCCTGGATGACATCTGGACCAAAAAGCAAAAGAGATGTAGCAGAGTGATAAGCCAAGAAGACTAAGTATTGGCCATTGAGCACTTAACTGTTGAGTGCCTCTTGCTGTGGTGCTGGCTGGCAGTGAGTGCTGACGTGGAGGGTGGTGGTAGACACCTGTAAGCCCATCATTCTGGACAGGAGGATTGCAAGTTTGAGTCCAACCTGGGGAATTCAGTGATTTAGTGAGACTGTCCCAAATTAGGAAAAAAAAAAAAAAAAAAAAAATATATATATATATATATATATATATATATATATATATATATAGGCTAAGATGTAGCTCTGTGCAAATGAGCCAGAAACAAAAAGTAAGGTGAGAACATTCTGGATCAAAGAAAAGCATGTTCAAAGGCCCAGAACCAATGACAACTTTTTCTTTATACTCACATCAATTTAGCATTTTCAGAGTTGGTAGCATTTATGTTCTGTGTTTAAAAATAGTGCATCCAAATACAAGTTGTCAGGGACAGTGTAATAAACCCATTCTTAGTTGAAAATGTCATAAGTTGAAAATGCATTTAATCCACCAGCTCAGTTACAGAACACAGGACAGGAAACGGGGAGTTCATCCTCATGATCTCTCAAATAACACAGAGAAGCAGCTTGCTGTACAGGACCAGCACTACATAGCTCAAGGCTGGTAAAAGATCAAAACTTCAAGTGCACAGAATTCCCCAGGAACACTGGTCACTGTCATACCATCATAAAATCAGACATTCAGTTGAGCCATCATAAATTGAAGAATGTCTGATATTCAATTTACAGAACAGTTACAAGTATGTTTCAAAGAATTTCTATATCTTCTTCATCCGTGCTCCCCAGTTTCACTGCATTTTTCCCCAACTCTGTCTCTCCTCCCTCACCAGCCCCATACAAGTCCTTGAGAGCAAGCTGCACACAGCTGTCCCTGCAGTTGTGAGTACTGGTCCAGCGTGTGTTCCCCAACAAAGACACCATAGTGCCCACCACACTTGTCTCCAATGAGAAAGCCAGGTTTCCACAATGCTGCCATTCAAACCACTGACCATATTCTCAACTGTGTCCCTTTCCTTTGGGATGCAGGATGCCCTGCAGGAGACAGGTACAGCACTTAAGTCTCATGTTTCTCAGTGTCCTCCAGTCTGGACCAGTTCCTTAATCTTTTCCTGTCTCTCATGTGCCCAACAGTTTTGAGAAGCACAGACCTCACACACCGTGTGGTGGCGCTCAGAGCAGGTACTTCTCATGGCTTCTTATGACCAGACTTGGACTGCCCCTCAAATGATGCTGCACCCCGCTCAGCATTAGGACACAGAGTGCTCACTCACACCACCCATAGCCAGTGGTGCTGACATCCATCACTTAAACACGCTGCTATCTCTAGCTTTCTCCTCCACAGTGATTCCATTCCCCCCTTTCTAATGGTTATTTGAGGAGGGGTATATTGTGTGGTAATCTCATTATCTGTACAACATGGAAAAACCACCCACCTGCTTAGTATGCCTTATCAACTCTTGCCTGCATCAGCGACCACAGATCCACTCTATCCATCGATGACAGTAAGAGTTGTCAAATAGTGATTTTTCTGTCTCCATCATTCTTGTTATACTTACTAGGTGTAATTTTACTATAAAATTTATAGTTTAAGTATATATATATATAGTTAACATGTGACCTAGAAATTCTACTTCAAGACCCAAAGTACATATACTCAAGAGAAATTAAAACACACTCCATCAAAATATATTTCTATGTACTTTATATACAGTTACAAAAACTTTTTCCTACTTCATTTATTTATTTTATACCAATATGAACCCAAAGATGCTTACTATAGTCAATAGTTTATAATCCATGGCCCCCAGTGTTTATGTACTCTTCTAAAAGCACATTATATTTTAGCTTCACTCACAGTTAGAGAGATTCTATCTTTACAGCTGGATCTGTTTACCATAGTGTTACTGTTCATTTCTTGGTTGGCTGAGGTTTATCATCTAGTATTTCTTTAATGAGACCCTGTGGGAGTTATAGTCTCTTAGTTCTTACACACTTTACAATGGTTTTCCTTTATTCCATAACAGCTTTATTGAGTTGTAATCCACATACCATGCAAAGGATGAATTCAATGCTTTTTTAGTATCCAGAGTTGGGTGATCTCACCACAATCCATGGGCATTTTTATCAGTCCAAATAAGATCTTCTAACCCATTAGAAGTCTCTCCATCCTCCATTTCCTCCATCAATTCCAAGCTCTACACACCAACTAATGTGCATATAGATTTGTCTATTCCAGACATTTCATGGAATCCAATATGTGGTCTTTTTTGATTGACCTCTCTCACTTGACATGATGCTTTCAATACTCATCTATATTGGAGCATGTATGAGTGTATTGCTTGATTATGTGAAATAAAGCTTTTGTATGTGTATATCACATTTATTTATTCAGTTTTTATTTTTTGACTTATAAATAATCTACTGTGAGCATGTACAAGTTTTTACTTAGGTATATGTTTTTATTTCTCCCAAGCATACACATTGGCATGGAATATCTGGGACATATGATTAGTATTTCTGTGCTTAGCACTTTAAAGAATTACCGAAATGCTTTCCAAAGTGGCTCCACCATTTTACACTGCAGCAAATGGTTCACCAGTGTTTCCATTTCTCCTTATCCTAACAGCACTTCCTAGTATAGCCATCCAAGTAGGTAGAGATGCTATTTTGTTGTGATTCCGATTTGAATTTTCCTGATGGCTACTGACATGTGCATGTTTTCACGTGTCCTTTGTCCATTTGTCTATGTCTTTGGCAAATTCTGTCTATAGTCCTTTACTCAATTTAAAAGAAGGTCCCAAGGGGCGGGGATGTGGCTCAGATCATGTGGCCAGCAAGGGTGAGGCCTTGGGTTTGATCCCTACCATCCCCCCCATGCCACAATCTTAAAATGAGAGCATTCACTGTTTTTTAGTATTGTGTTGCAAATGTTTTGCTTATTCTAGATATCATTACTTTGTTAGATATATGGCTTACAAATATATTCTTGCACTTTCCTGATGGTGTCTTTCGAAGGACAAAATTTTTGAATTTGGCTCAGTGAATTTTTCAACTTTTTCTTTCATTGCTTATGCTTTTGGCACTTATAAAATTATTGCTTATTTCATGAAGATATATTCCTATGTTTTCTTATGACAATTTAAGCTTTTACACATAAGTTTTTAATTCATGTAGATTAATTTTTTCACATTTACTAAGAATCTCTGTTTATGTTTTACAAGTGACTGCTCTGATTTTCCAATCCTGTTTGTTCAAAGACTATTTTGTATGCCATTAAATTCTTTTCGGCACCTTCTTGGGAATCAATTGACTATAAACATAGAGATTTAGTTCAGGGCTCTCACCTTTATTCCATTGCTTTCTACATCCATCCTTCTGTTAGCATTAAATGGTTTTCTTTTTCCTTTATCTTAACAAAAGTGGCATTGGTCATACATTGATTATATGGCTATTCTTTGCAAAGAAAGTTTGTGGGAACAGTACCACCGCCGATTATGGAGAAGACTGAGGCTTATGCAGTGATTTTTTATTGAATATTGACAACTTGACTCGATGCCCAAAGGATTAATTTTTATGTGTAATGTTCACTATTTCTTTGGCTATATCTTGGTGCTAATCCTTGTGTATCAGTTTTTCTGAGACGTCTGGTGCATTTTCATTATGTATTTTCAAATATTTTAATAAAATATTTTCTTGATGTAAAACTTAAACCTTGATATTTTTATTTCATTATTTGCGTCTTCCTTGAGAGCAACAAGTATGGCATGTTGGAATTCGTTTTTACTTTATTCTCTCCGTAGATAGATAGATGACAGGTAGGTAGATGGATGATAGCAAGCTAGATATAAGTTTATGGATATTATTATATTCATACAGGGAATGTGTGTGTAGATGTAAAGGGTGATGAAGATACTCTGTGAATACCTAAAGTTAAAAATTATTACAGTAGAAGGCAGGTTATCATTAATAACTACTCATCTCATTCTGAACATGCTTATCCCACAGTTCTTGCCACTTCCTGAAGCAGTTCTGGAAGCCTCCTTTCCTGAGTGTCTCTACAAGTTACAAAAGTACAATGAATGATAATGGTGTATCTCCACCTTACTCACCAAACTTGGGACCATGTGTTACTCACCAAACTTGGCACCATGTGTTACTCACCAAACTTGGCACCATGTGTTTTCTGATTCTTCCCCAAAGTCAAATTTAGCACAGTAGGGAAATGTTTTGAATTGATTAAAGACCTTAAGGCAGTCACAACAGCACAACCAAAAGCCTCACGGCAAAGGACGTCCAGAACTGCTTCCTAAGTGGCCACAACCATGGGCGAAGTGTGTTTGAACTGGCGGCGTATTTTGAGAGGAGCTACGTCAGTGTCTTGTGATCAAACCTCTTATGTAACTGTTTCATCTTCACGCCTGCATTCTTCTGCCCTCCTTTCCTCAACTCTTCCCTTCAATACCACTTCCTGTGCTTTTCTAAATGCTTCTTCATCCTATCTTTAAAGTAGCCTGTATTTCTCAGGAGGATTCTTTTTCCCTTCCACTTCCTGCTTCTTGTTTTTCCTTCCAGTTCACATTTCGTCTCATCCTGGTGTCTTGCCGTATCTTCCCTGAGTGCTTCCACTTCTGCTGTGAACTCTAGTTTGCAAATGTCTCGTTAAACTTCTTTGTATGAGATGCACACATGAGAACCCTAGTCCTTTGCGCAAAGACCATGTTTTCCTGTCTGCTCTTTCCCTCTCTCCCTGGCCCATCCCTCCTTTTCTCTTGAACAGTTTCTGAATAGTTCCTGTCTTGCTCCCTTTTACATTGTGGCTTGTCCTTGCCTGAAATGAGTTTTGTTCTTGAGCATACGATGTATGTAAACATTCTCAGCTAGGAGGGTGAAAAGGCTGTTCTTCACGGTAGGATCCAGCCCAGAATTGATTCTCCTTGCTCTCTGGCCGAGCTCTCTTAGCTCTTTAGGAGCTGAGTGAGCAGCCCTGGCTCCCCTGAGCCGACAGAACCCACCCTACAGTGCCTTCCCTCGCTCCTGTCCTGCCTCTCCTGCTTCCTGCAATTAAGATTCACCGGTCCCCACACTCTTAATAATTTTAAGATTTCTTGATCCCATATAGGAAGAAAATCTAACAAAATGACATCTATGTTTGTCTCAGAGACCTAGGTTCTATGATGCTTTTATTCTGTTCTTCACACTTCTCTATATTTTCACGTTTAACAGAATGTTTACTACTCCTGGAATCAGAAAACCAACACATTTTTTTCCATTTTAGGCTTACGTCACAGGTCTACATGGTCACAGTGAGAGGCAGACATGGTGGTAGGGGACCTGGATTGAGAATCTGGAACATCTGAAGTGTGTGATAAGACAATTTAGGGGCCAGAGGGCTCAGACTGCCAGGCAAACATGAGCCCTGCAGTCACAGAAATCACTGAGATGAGTGGAAGCCATCCAGAAGCAACGGTGGTCAAGAAAAGGCTATACATCTGGGTTGTTACAATAATTATAGTTCTCAGTGAAACGACACAGAAGCGCAGAGAGATTGGGTAAATTGCTTCGAGCCTCTCCATTGTGAGGATGATGATTAAATCTTGTTCTTCATCCCCAAACCTTTCTGCTCTTTCCTGCCTCCTTATTAGCTCTCCAGCTGGCCTGCTCTGTGTATGGCGACGCTATTAGCAGCCAGGAGGGAGACGTAATGAGCTCTGCTGGGACGTGATGAGTTCCTGTGAATGGAGCACTCCCCACTCCACAGTTGGAATCACTTGGAGAGAAAGGCATCATTTTCTGTAGAAGCAGTTTTTGTCACCTTGCTCCTGTCAGTCAACTGAGGAAAGAAAATAATGTTTCAAGAGCCATGCTGGTGGCTGTCTCTTTCTCACAATGAAACCCTGTGTGCATATGACACTGGAATCTCAAGGCAATGAGGCTGGGCCATGACTGCTCTGAGTCATCCATGGACCAGATGGCATCAGGACCATGTGGCAGCATCAGCAGCCTTCCTCTGCCTGCATCCTGCCCTGGGATGGCACATTTCAAGGCACTTGTGGGTAGCAGTGGCACAGGGGACCTGTGAACTATTCCAGAACTTTAGGGATCCACCTTCTCCACTGTGACCCCAACAGCCAGCTCCAGGCCGTGTTTTTCCCTGGTGATTGATCCAACATTGCTCTCTGCCTGCTTGTCCAGCATACTTCTCCAAGACTGATTGCAAGGATTCTAGTGGTCACAGAAAAAGCACACCTGGCCCAACAAACGCATTTGGTTTTTGGCAAATGGGAAGTTGCTCAACTTCAAGCTTATTTTTTTTTTAGTGTATTGTATAAAAACCATGAAGATTTCTTTTTAAGTTTCATTATTATTGTCCATCTTTGAGGAGCATGGGGTATTCATGAATTGATGCTTGCAAAGCATAATCATCAAACCAGCGCAACAGATATTTCTGTCTCTTCAAATGTCAATCATTTCTGTGTTCAGGGAACTTTTGTACTCTTCTTGACATTCTAAAATATGTCATGGGTACTTATAAGCAAAAGTTACCTTACTGTGTGATAAAACAAAACAAAACATAGACCTGGGATGAAGATGTCAGCCCATGCTTGTAATCCCAGCACTCTGGAAAGCTGTGGAGGGATTACTGCAGGTTCCAGATAAGCTATGCAATGTAATTACTTCATCTAGCTCTGTCTCAAAATACAAAATAAAAATAAAAAGTGCTGGGATGAAATTTGATGTGAATGCTTTGTGTTTAATTCCTAGCATCACAAACAAAGCAAGACAACAACAGCAAGCAAAACAGGATTAATTCCTCCAGTTTAACTGTGTTTTGATGCCTGAAATCTAATTCTCCATTTATTTCTAGTTGAAATAGTATACTAAGCCTATGATTTGTGTATTCTTATTTTTATTTTTATATTAGATCTGGATTCAGAATCAGACTTCCGAACTCCATAATGCTGGGGAAATCAGTTTCTAAGCCTTAGTTTTCTTATAGATAAAATGGCATAATACCAATCTCACAGCAGTCTTGTGCTGATTCTGTTAAATGAGACAAAGGTGTGAAAAACATTAGCCCCAAGCTTGGCACATAGAAAGTGTGAAAGAAGGAGCAGCTATTTTCAATATTTTGCCAAGCCCACAATTTACACCATTTCTCACAATCCTGCGAATATTATTCTCTCCCATGAATGCAGTTCTTCATACACAACTCCAGGTTTAGCCCTAAAAACCTGGATTCAGCAGCCAGGAAGGGTTTTGTTGTCTTCTAAGACCGTGCTGAACAGTGGTGGACACAACTCCCTACTCTGGCTTTTATGTCAATAGACATTTGCAACATGTAAGAACAATAGTAGTACAGGAGAAAGGAGTCAGTACACATGATCATCTGAAGGGAATGGACTGCACAGCGTCCCGTAGATACTGTCTTAAAGACAGGCGAATCATTCACCTGCTGTGTACCACACAGCATCCAAGGGGCTTTGCAGCCTCTCTTGCTTTCTGCCTCCCCTAACCCTTAAAAGTGAGCAGATCCTTGTATCAGGCAAGGCAGCCTAGATTATGCTATGATAGCAACAGCCCCCCACCTTCACAGATTGTAGCCACAGTAGCTCCTCACACACTCACACTGCCTGTCTGAACGTCAGTCAGCTGCCGGCTTAGCTCCCAGTTTTCTGACTTCAAGACCCAGGAACAGAGCAGCAGCTGTGGCCATTGTTGGGTGCAAGGAGAAAGCATGCAGGAAAATTACATAAGGACCTCAGCTCCGAGCAAGAAGTGAGAGGGCTCTGCCTTACTGTGGACCATGTCGCCTGGCCTTGCCTAATATGGAAGAGTGCAGGGTTGGGTGTGCTTGATAATGTCTGGTGCCTAGAAGGAGTGTTAGAACTTCTCTGCATAACACTTGTCTTTGCACAAGGGAAACAGAAACCCTCAGTTAAAATACTCAGGAAATGAATCGCAGTCTGTCTGACTTGAGGGCATTTGTGTCCAGTTTTTCTTTCTGGCCTGCTTGTTTCAGACCTTGCTGGTGCCAAATGCTCTGTCTCTGCAGGACGCCTGCTTTAGCCTAGATTTGAGGAGACTGAATAAACACAGCCAGGCTGCCATTCTGCATAAATATCAGATTCCAGTGAACTCACCATTAAGCAAGGGCACTCTCTCCAAAGCCACAAGGGTGGCTGCCTGGCAGGGCCCCAGGTACACCAGGAACTGACCTTTGTCACTCTGATGTGGCCCAGATTTGCACACTGTCTAATTACAAGTACCAAATGATGTCAGGATTTCTTGTGAAAAGGATGTCCTTGTAATCCAGTCAGACAAACTCTCAGTAATCCAAACCCAGGCTGTCTTCTCCAAAATGGTCTGCTGGCTCAGCATTCTGTGTAATCACTGCCATACCAAAAGGCAAATCCTGTCACCAAGCTTATGCAATTTAGTGGCTTAATGAGACCTTAGTGCCCCAGTTGCACAAACCTCCCAGAATATTCCTATTATACAACTGTGATGGAGGAATAAAATGTGCCTACTGCCTTAAAAACACTCTCAGGGGCTGAGGCACAAAGATCACACATCTGAGAGCACCCTGGGCAATTGAGAGATTTAGTGAGATCTTGTCTCAAAGTAAAAAAAATTAAAAGGGCTAGACTTGTAGCTTCTGGGTGAGGAACCTAGATTCAGTCCTCAGCAAGAAAAAAAAGTCAGAGCAAACAAAACAAAACAAAAAGTTTCTTAGCAACTCATTACTCACTAAGTGACATCTCCAAATAGCTGTGATTGGAATTAAATGCTTTTTAATCTCTGATTATTCTCTTTCACTTGAGGAGTTGGACTTCCAATTGTATTTGGTAAATGAACTCTGAAAACTTAGAGCAAGCAGGCCTTGAGTCATTGGTTTCAGCATCCTTAGTCACTGAACATTTATTTGAACTGCTTGCAAGAATGTGAGGCTGATCACGATGACACAAGCCATAGTCATGGCATTCTGGGAGGCTGAGGCTGTAGAATCTCAGGTCCAAGCTCAGCCTGGGCTGGGGATGGAGCTCAGTTGTGGAGGCCTTGCGCTCCTTTGCTAGCACTGAAGAAAGAAAAGAATCTGAGCATCAGTTGGTAGTTTTAACGTTCTGCCCCATAGCCATCTCTCAGGTATTTACAAAATCAAGCCAGATAGAAGCAAATGGAAGGTAGAAAAGAAACATAAACCTGTACAACAGTTCATTTAGGGCCTTTCAATGAAGGATCTGAACAAGCATATTTTGTGTAGATTTTTAAATCTTTGTTTTCTCAAAATTCACCCCAAACCAGAGATCAAGAACTCCAGATGCGGGTCCTGAGCATACATAATTCCCCCTGTGACTGGCACCTCTGCTGCAGCCACAGCCCTTCTTCTGGCCATGGACGAGGAGTGCTGGCCTGCTCTTGTGCTGAGTTTCCTGGCAATGAAAATATTGTGTCCTTCCACTTTCACTAGTGTCCAAGACTGTGACATTCCCCTGCCTCCCTGGCTCTCAGAACAACAATACAACTTCCTCATTTATTGGTGTGATGTCAGGGATGATGGTGCAATGGAGGAGTTGCTTTCAATGCTAGAGATTGTTTTCCCATTGCCTTACAGCCCTTCTCTCCCTGAGCCCTAAACTATCATGATCAAGTTGATGTCTCATGCCAGAGCCCTTTTTGTGTGACACTTCATTTGTCAAGAGCTTCACTCTCCCTCCTGCTAGCCACCTTCTGTTGCTTTCCCACCTGCATGCAGAGAGTTCAGGACACCAGACATAATCTCGGCTGAACAAGGGGGACTTCCACAGTGTCACCTACCAGATCTCCAGGGCAGAGGTCTGCAACTCGCAATAGAAAGTGACTGATGGGGCAGTGATTGGGTGAGGAGCTGGATTACTGTCTTTCTTTTTGGCTCTTTTCTGTAGTAATTTTCATGCAAGATATGACGATAACATTCCCAGGAAAGGCAAGAACAGTGCAACAATGAGTTAAAACATCACACACAGCTATTTAAAAGGATACAGTGAGAATCCGGGCATGGCACTGGGAGTGGACAAAATGGCCCGAGTGGCCTGAGGAATGCAAGTGTTTCTGTGCAGGAGATGTGGATTGTACTACAAGGAGTCCTCTGAAAAGCAAGGAGAATCCAGGAGAAAGAGGGTGAGGGAAAAAGTATAGATGCTCAGGAGGCAAAAGGACTTGCAAATTCTGACTTAGAACAGACTCTCCACATGAGTTAAGGAAGAGACACCGTCTTCAAATGCCACCAAGGAGAAAGCACAGCAGTGAACATCAGAACAGAGCACAGGGCACAGCAGAACAAGTCCAAAGATGACCTGTCCTGACTGCTCTCCTCTGCCTGTCTGTTTGTGCTTCTATAGTGGAGTAACACAGACAGGGATTTGCTAGTAGAAATGTATTTGGCACATGTATCTGGAAGCTGGGAAATCCAAAATCAAAAGATGGCATCTGGTGCATCATTTTACAATGGAAGGCAGAAGGGCAAGAGGGTGTGTACAAAAGAGAGAAGGGATTAAACTCCCACCATCTGCAGAACCAACCGTGTGATAACAAACCCATTCTTGTGAGGCCAGTACCAGTCTATCCCTGAGAACACAGCCCTTATGACCCAGTCTCCTCAAATGGTCCCACTTTCAACCCTCCTGCATTATGCAGAGGATAAGTTCCCAAACGTGTGAACTCTGGGAAGCGTTCAGATCTGAGCACCCTCTATGTGGCGGCCCCCAGAAGGTATGTGTGTGAGGTAAGAATAGAGAGTGGAAGTTGAAGAGACGAAGCAGCAGAGAGAGAAATTTGAGAAAACTGACCGCCACACCCTTTCCACGTGCAGTCTTCCAGCCAAGTTTGGAGTCTCTGTTTAAATTGTGGCATGGATACTGCAGTCTCAAAATCAATCAGTGTTTGTGATTTCAGGGATCTTTGGGATATTCTGTTACCTAAGATAGGAAGAGAGTTTGCCAACAGTGCAAATCCTCATACTGGGTGAAATACCCATGGGAAAAAGACTTCAAAGGACAGAGGCACAGGCTACAGCTGCTATGTGACCACAAATCACATGTTCTACAAATACATTGTAATAGGAACTGAGAAGGAAAAATTTGTCAAGAGTTGTGCTTCTTTAACTGTCTTTTATGAATTCCATTTTTTGAAAAGGACACCAAGGAAAGGGTTCATGTGTACACTTGCGGTAGAGTTTGAAAAAGATGGAGAAAGGCGATGATGCCTGTGGTGTAGAGCCAGTAGTAACTGTGATGAGAAAGACCCAAGAGGGAGGTGAATTCAAAGCATTTGTCCCCATATGTAAACTCTCTCACTTCTAAAGATAAAAACTTGGACTTTTCACATACGGCCTTACACTAGAGAATCCGACTATCATCTACAGAAAATTTTCCCAGGATGCACTTGAAGTCATACGAAAAGGAGAAGTCAAATGAGGTGAAGGTAAGGCTTAGCTGGAGTTCACTGTGAGCGACTGCACTGAGCAAACTTTTAATATTGTATAGCTACCCATCACAATAGAGATAGTTACTGCTGCTGGAAGTGTGGCTGGAAAAACAGGTCAAATACACAAATATTGTTAAATTTAAAGCAGTGGGAACTCCTTAAAGGGTGGAGTGAATTTACAAATTTTCTCTATGCAGTCATGTACTGCATTAATGACAACAGGCCATGATGGTGGAGCCATAGGAACATAACTAAGCTTGAATGGATTGCTGTTGCCTAGTTATGTACTTGACACTTGGTTAGAATCATCTGTACCATTCAGAACAGTGATGCACTGTCTGGGTTTGTAGCCTAGGAGCACATAGCCAAAGTATGCAGTAGGCTACAACGTTTAGGTTTTGCATGGCAATGCTGTATAATATTTGCACAATGGTAGAATAATCTAGGGATGCAGTTCTCACAAGTTACTCCCATTGTTACGTCATGCTTGAATGTAAGTTTACCATCTCATTGGGAAGATGATTTACCTTAAGCTGGAAAACAAGTCAGTGGTGTTTATAGAAAAGTAGTGACGCGGTCAGAGTTTGCTGACAGGGAGAATATTGGCAGCTCACAGACGCACTTCCACCTTCAGAATCACAGGGGGCGGGGAAGCCTAGCATGGCACGATGTCCCATAACTTCTGGTTTCTTTTTGGACCTTTACTTCACGATGGGAGGGACATGGTACAGGCTGTGCCCGCTGTCTTCTAGGTAACCTCGTGGATGCCGACTTCCGTAAAGCAGCATTTTGAAATTGCAGGGAAACCAGGATGAAATTTGATAGACTTTGTTCTAATTTTTAATACCACCATCTCAATGGCCTGGGTGTGTCACATCAGAGGGCTGAGCCGCTGCACGGCCATCTCTGAAAATCTAAAAACATTTGCTGATAGCTGAATGGAGCTACAGAGATAGAATCCTCTTGCCACATTGTTTGTTTTTAACAATTGATCTTTACAGGTTTATTTTGATTGAAAAAATAGTTTTCTAATGGGTAGTTAGGTTTATCATTAGCATCAAGTCTTCCCTAAGTATGGAGATTCCTCAAAACACTAGAATTAAAGGTCCAATTTGACCCAGCTATCCCATTCTGAGTATCTACATGGAAGAATTAAAAACATCATACCACAATGATATATGCATACCCATATTTATAGCAGCACAGTTTGTAAAATCTAAATGTTGAAAACAACAAAATGGCCATTAATCAAGAAATGGATAAAAACATGTGGGTTTTTTTGTACAATGGAATGCTACTCATCCATAAAGAAGGATAAACTTAACACGTGTATAGGTAAATGTGTGCAACTTGAGTTCATGATTTTAAGTGAAATCAACATCACATTATCTTCCTGGTGTGAGAAACCAAAACAGTAATGTACAGAAATGAACAATAGATATTGTGAAAGGAGAAATTGTTCAAAAGGAAAGGGGGACTTGGGAGAGGGGAGGGGGGAAGAAAGTAAGAGAAAAGGAAAAACATGACAAAAAAAGAATAAAATGGAAAGAAACTTTGTAAGTAAGGAGAGTATGAGAGGTAAAAAGGAGAGAATGAGATTGTGAAAAAAGAGAAATCAAGATATAACATATACAGGTACAAATGCCCCATGATGAATATGATCATTATGCATATCTAAATTGTACCAATAAACTTAATTTAAAAATTTAAAACAAAGATGCACCAAACAACAACAGCAATAACAACAATGACCATCACATATGGGTTTCACTACTAAGAAATCCTGGTTCATAAAGTCGGTCTAAATTTTTTTTTTGCACTTTTTTTTTCTTTTTTCTTTTTATCAGTACTGGGGATCGAACTCACGACTGCCTGCTTGCAAGGCAGGTGCTTATGCCTCTGAGCTAAATCCCCAGCCCCTAAATTTTTTAATGACTCTATTACTAGCTGTGAGTTGGCCATCAATTCTCAGTTTAGAAGTCCAAAATATACAAAGTTGATTGTGTTGCAATGAGACAACTTAATATTCTCCCCACTTCAAGGTGTTAACATGATCAGAAGTCTATAAACTCTAAAACTGAAGAAAGGACGTTGTAATTTCTGCCTCCACCATTCCACTCCTTTTTGCCTAGCAGACAACCCACTTAAACATTCTACTTTCTATGTTCTTGTTCCAGTTAAAAGGTTGACTGAGTGAGCCATGAAAAATTTTAAAGCAACCCTGGAAACACCTGAGTGGGCAAAGAACAGCTTTACCAACAGAAGATGTTAAAAAGATAAACTGTTGTGGACTGAAAGAGATAAAATTATACGTGAGTGTAAAGAGGGAGAGGACTATGAAAGGTACTAAAAACATTTCCATGGAGCCGGCAGCTTTTTAGAAGTCTCAAGCATTTCACAAATCACTCGCCCTTCCCAGCTGATAGAACAAGGATTTCGGAAGTCCCTTACAGTGCTGCCAGTGAGACAGATTTACCCTTTCCTTGCTCAGAATTCTCACTCAGCTGAATTGTCAGCCAGCTGCCACCCAGGCTTGGTGTCATTTCTTTGGGCTCTTCCTACTGTGTTCATTCTCCCTTAAAGCCTCACATGTCCTTCCTGCTCTGTCTTTGATGTGGACATCAGCCCATTCAACACAGCTGCAGTTTCCACCGGCTTCTATGGCACCGGCTTAATTCCTCGAGAGTCTACGGCCAGTTTGGCTCCCTTAACTTTTTTATATTAGTTTTTCATTACTGTCGCCAAAGACCTGAGACTAGTAACTTAAGGGAAGGAAGATTTATTTTGGCTCGTGGTTTCAGAGGTTTCAGTCCATGGTCACCTTGATCCAAGGCAGAAACATGGGAGAAGGGTGTGGTTGAGAAAATCTGCCCAACACAGGGTAGCCAGGAATTAGAGGAAGAGAGTCAGAGGAAAAACAGCCAAGGATAAGATGTGGTCCCCAAAGTCACAACCCCACGACCCATTTCCTTTAACACAGCACCACCTTTTAAGGTTCCATCACCTCCCCATCACACCATCAAATGGATTATCTCACTGATGAAGTCGGAGTCTTCATGATGTAATGATTTCGGAAATGTCCACTTCTGTATGCATGAACTATTTGGAGAACATTTTAGATCTCAACTGTAGCACTTGTTTACATCAACTATTGCTTTCTCTCAAAAACTTAAAAGCAGATATGTATGTGAATCCCCATCACAGCAGCACCCCTTGAGAGCTTCCTGCTGTGCTCCAGACTCTGTATCATTATATTTATTACTTCACTTACTCCTCAAACCAGGAGTTAGTGAATGACTTCTGTAAAGGACCAGAGAGTGACTATTTCAGACTCTGTAGGCCATATGGTTTCTGCCACAGATCACCAATTCTATCATTTTTAGCATAAAATATCTATAGCCAATGTGTACAAGAATTTGTCTGGGGATTTAGCTCAGTGGCATAAGCACCTGCCTTGCAAGCAGGTAGTTGTGAGTTCGATCCCGGGTACCAATTAAAAAAAAAAAAAAAAAAAAAAAAAAAGAATTTGCCTGGTTTTATTTTAACAGCAGCAGCAGCAGTTGCCTACAACTAGAGCTTTGACTTGCACTCTGTGAACCCCTTATGAATAAATGTGTTCTCAAACCCATTTTACAGATAAGAAAATGTAGCATAGAGAAGAGTTGAGCAAACTTCCAGCGACTGTAGAGGGTGTCGGTGTCAATTCAAGGACTGTCTAATTCCAAGGCACCCATACACTAGATGGGCATGTATTTAGAGAGTCTTTGTAAGCAGAATGATGGAGGACGTGCACTGTCCTGAGATCCCTGTCCCGTCTTCATTGTGATGAGTTTCCCCAGAGCCGTGCGCTGGCAGCTAACCCTTCCTTATGGTCTGGGCTCCAGCTTGGGTTACAGCTACTCTATTTGCTCTGACATGAGTATCCAGCAGGTAGGACAGTCAACTATTCACTCGTCTTTGCTAGAATTCAACTTCCAAATGTCTATTAGATAAAGATGACAGTGAGTTCTTTATTGAAATGTGATTAATATTTTGGACACATTTACATGGCATCTATCTATTTAGTAATTAACTTATTCAGTGCATGTCTGTGTGTGTAGACACACATGCATGTACATGGCAGACACTGAACCTAGTCCTGGAACTATACCGCAACATCAGTGCAGACAGATCCTCTGCTTACCGGTCTCCATCACTGTCTTACATTACAGATGACATCTTGTGTAAATCTATACAGGTTTCCTGAATCTTACTTACATTACCTGCCTCCTCCCTTCCACTCTCAGATGGGTACTATTAACACTATTTTAAGAGAAAGAGAGCTCAGGACTGATAATTTCAGAAGGGCACATACAGCTTGGCCTCTGCTGCACAGCTCTGACCTTCACCTCTGACCCCTCACCTCTGACCCCATGTCCTTCCTGCCACACCATGAGGCTCTTCTGTCCCAGAGCCACACCTTGTGCTGCCCATCACCTCCTCCATCTGGTAGCATCTCTGCCTGAGCTTCACTTCCCCTGGCTCGTAGCAGGGCCCTGGCAGCTGGCCCAGCTCTCGCTTCCCATTAGCCCAGCATCTCCAGGTTCTCTTCTTAAGCTTGCATCCTTCATTGGCAGCCAAATGCCCTCTGTTTTATTGTCTCCCCTGGGTGCACTCTCAGGATGGAGAAAAGCCGAGAGACTGCTCACTTTCTTAAAAGGAGCTGCTTTCAATTCTGCCACAGCTGCTGTACCTCTCAGAAGTGAGATGGATCCCAAGGCAGATGGCTCAGCAGTGACTATTTTAAGCCCCAGAATCCCAAGAATAGATCCAAAATAACTCAGTCCAGAAGGGTCAAGCGCAGAGCAGAGCTGCTGGCTTCAGAGAAAACATGACCCTAGACTTCTGGAGTCACTGGCTAAGTCAGTGCTGGGGCTTCCAGTTAATAAAAGACTTCTGTGCACTTTAAGTGCTATTTCGCAGCAGATGTGGCCACAGGTCCAGTTGCTGCTTCGAAAATGTCTTTCTGACTTTGATGATGTCAGAATATCATATATTTGAATATTACTGCTACCAAGATTTTTTTTGTACTAGGGATTGAATGTAGGACATTTACTGATGTACATTCTTAATCTTGTCATTATATATATATATATATATATATATTTTTTTTTTTTTTTAAATTTAGAAATAAGGTCTTGCTAAGTCTCTGAAATTGCCCAGACTTGGATTTAAACTGCAATCTTTTTGCCTCAGCCTGCCGGAGGGCTGGGATTACAGATGTGTTTCATCATACCAGGTACTATTACCATGATTTATACCAAAGGAATTTTTGTTTTCCCTTTTGGGTCAGCCAGCTCGTTGTAACAATAATTCTGTATAATAAACCATTTCAATGCTCAGTGGGAATCATTTCTTCTCTTTCATGTACCTGGACTTGGCTAAGGTGATCAGCAGATCCGGACTCAGCCTGGATGAACTTGAATACAGTTTGTGGGTTTGTTCATTCTGCTTGTTCAACCTTTATTTCTTCTTGGGCCAGCAGCAGGCTATTGCTTCTAGACTGTAATAGCAATGAGGGAAAAGGCAGGAGGAAAAGTTAACCACACACATGCGTGTGTAAAGCCTTTCATTGCACACATCCATCAAAAGCACACCGCCAAATGCCATTTATGCAGCTGTTATGGTTTGTGTTAGGATGTCCCCCCAAAACCTCACGTGGTCATGGTAGGGAGGGTTCTTTAGAAGGTGGCTGAGTCTAGAGTTTGTGATCGGTTTGTTGTCTAGCACTGGGATTGGCGGTTTGAATGTTGTACTTGCCTAAGTGTAGATGGCCAGCATACAATATAAGGGAGGAAAAGAGATATGGTCTCCAGTCTTTCGCACCTTTTGTTCTTCTGCTCTGGTCATTTCTCGTATCTGCTGCATCTGCCCTGTTTCCCTTCAGCCACACCACCCCAATTTGGAACCAACAGACTGTGGGCTGAAAATGCCATGAATTGTGTGCTAAATAAACCTTTTCTTCCCTCATTTTGAGTATCAGATATTTTGTCTCAGCAATGAGAGAAAAGTAACCTAGACAGCAACCAAGCCCAACGTCAGTGGGGCAAGAAATATATTCTGTCCCTAGTAGAAAAGACAGGCTACAAACTCATGTGACAAAGGTCATCAAGAGGAGAGGTCATGATAGAGGACTGAAGAATCAGGAAAGCATTGCTGTCCATCACACCGGGTCTGCAGGGTACCTGCGGCAGACAGCTGTGGAGAAGGCTGCAGGGTGAGTTAGTTCTTCCCTCCTCAGGCAGCTGTGGAGGCTCTCTGTCCTGCCCTCTCACATCAAACAGCCTGTCTTCTCTGAAATGGCCTTCATTGTTTCTCTTTTGTAAAAACTGGCTTTCTTCTTTCCACTGAGTGGACTGACCCATTGCTGTTGAAGTCTTGTTGCTTAGAGATTTTGAAGAGATTTGAGAAATCTGAAAACAAAAACAGGATAATTTAAAGTCTGATGCCCCTTTACTCGCATAATTCAGTCACTGCATATATGTATATCTATGGTTTCAACAATAAAACAGAGAAAGGTGCTCCCATCAGCTTGTCGGAGATGGCAGTATACATGAGATGGATGTGATCCCATTGCTTTTTGTATTTTTGTTTTTATTTTTCAGATAATGTCTTGCTAAGTTGTTTAATTGGCCAGGATAGCCTCAAATTAGATTCTCCTGCCTCAGCCTCCCAGAGTGCTGGAACTATAGGCATGCACCACCATGGGCAGTTTAACAGCGTTTTGTTTCTGAAGTCATTGTAATGTGGTTGTGGACTGGCAGTGAAAGCAGAAGCCATATATGCAAGGGTTTTATGTGGAAAGACAGTGTAGACCATATAGTTGTCACACAGAGCTTCCTATACTCTCTCTCTTGGCGTAGCACCCCAGCCTTGGTGTCCCTGTCTTCTTTGGGATCATATGGCAGTGGTACAGTGTCTTCTGTCTCCATTCTCTCTCTGTCCCCCTTGGTTTCTACAATACCTTTATGGCATTTCTTGTCATACAATGTTTTTATTTGTTTGTAGTCATGTTGCTTAATGACAGAGTTATATTCTGATTTCATTCCTGGGAAAACATCACAGAACACATGTAGCTGGTGTGACCAAAAAGTAGAGTGAATATCTAAACAAAATCCATTACCCTAAAAGGCATGTCACAATTAATCCTTCTCAAATAACTCTCTCTGAACACACTTATCCTATTATTTTTTCCACTTTCTGAACTGGTATGTAGATTCTTTTTCCTCTGTGTCTGCTGTGACTCATGTCCTGAATTGATTAAAAATGTTTATGTGGTCATTCTGAATTTTGGTAAGAGCCAGAAGTTGCAAGGTGACAGATCCATTGAATAACTTTGATGAGGGCACAGCATCGTGCTTTTGCAAGACTGTCCTTTCGCTGGATGGCACTTGGCAGTAGCATTCACTGTATTTTCTTATCACTCCTTGTAAAGACTCCCAGAAAGACGCTTCCAGACGTGCTTCAGAGTGGAGAAAACAATGTAGTAAGGGGTAATCAAAGCAAGAGGAAAGACTCTGAGATGGCTCAGTGGCGCTCTTTTACTGTAATACAATTTTATTCAGATGTTCACGTATATTTGATCACACCTTGTATTGAAACCTAGATGCTGTGAGCCAGCCACTCCACGCGCCTCTCCATGCATGCAGACATGGGACAGCTGGATTGGCCTGAAACCTCTCATCATTTTATTGCAAACTCTTGTTTATGAGCAGGAGTATGCTACAATAATAATAAAAACAGAAGAATAAAGGTATAAAACAATAGCTACATAAACTAGTAATAAGATTGTTTATCACTATTGCCAGTTAGTACACATATAATTGTATATGCTATATTTTTCTTTGACCAGCAGGGCAGTAGGTGTGTCTCCAATATTATGTGAGTAATGTGCTGTATGACAACACTGCAATCGCTACGACTTCACAGGCAATAGAAAGTTGCCAGTTCCACTCTAATCTTAGAGGACCTCCACTGAACATGTGCCCCTTCATTGACCAAGACATCACCATGCAGTCTGTGGCCATATTGATTTATTATCTGACTCTTCCATTATTTTTGAAAATAATGAAGGGCTCCATCTGCCTCACTTAAAGCAACATCTCCCAGACCTAGACTGACTTGACAGTTGGGATAATTACGAGGGAGATCAATAGATGTTTGTTGAGTGAATACGTGTATAGGTTTGTTTCATTGTGTGGTGCAGAATGGGTGTCATATATATATATATATATATATATATAAAATTCCCTCCTTCCTTTTCTTCCTTCCTGCCTATATGGGTTGATATGTCTACCTCTACTCATCTTTGCATAAATCCATAACATAGCTCCCCAACTACAATGCAAACTGCTCTTTAGCTACATTAACATGTAGGGTCCCCTGGAACAAAAAACAAACAAAATAAAAGAGCCCTGAGACCCCATGAGCCCAGACCTCTTGAAATTCAGATGCGAAGTCTCTATAGTCTCATTTGCATGAGAGAACACTCATTTCTGAGAATGTCCTTCACTCTGTCTCTGGTGGAGGAAATGGTTTTCAGCTGTGTGAGTTGGCACCTGGCTGATATGTTAGGAAAGATCCCCCTCCTTTCTTAACCAGGCATCAAAACAACAAACAGAGCTTGGTAGGACAGTTAGGTTTTTTGAGTTTGTTCTACTGGGGGGTAACCTTCAATTCATGGATTTCACTGGAAGGAGATAGCTTGTAGGAAACTATAAATTATCTTTCTCTTTATATACAAGAAAATATTGCAAAGGGGTAAAAGAGGGTGTCTTTGAGAATTAGACACTCTACCCTATATCTTGGTGTGGACTTGATCACTCCAGCCATGACCAACAGGACAACGGCCCCCAGGGATGTGTCCAATCTAACCTCAGGGCCTATGAAGATGTAGGATGTCATGCTACAAAGGGGTTTAAGGTTGCAAATGGAATTAAGGATTCTAATCAGTTGAGCTTGAAACAAGGAGATACTGCTGGATTATCTGGACAGAGCCAACCATGACAAAATAAGGGTTTATTTTACTTTTAGTTTCTGTTTCCTAAAAAGAGAAGTGGGAGGCAAAACAATTAAGTGTCTGAATAATATGATGTGAGGAAGATTGGACTAGCTCTCCTAGCCTTTGAAGATGGAAGGGCTCATCAGCCTAGGAATGTGGTCGCCATCCAGAAACTGGAAAATGCTCACCTACTGTAAGGATTACTGTTTAAAAATCCTTAAAACCAAAGGAGTTGAATTAGAATGTTCCAAATATTTTTCCAGTATGATCTGCCCTTTTTAAAAACAAAAGTCAAGATTTTTCTAAATAGGGAGGAAGATGGGTAAGGATTGTGGACTCAGGCTCATTGAGAGTGACCTGGGGTTCTCCAGCCACTCTGACCTTGTGTGCTCCCCAGGGGAACATCTATCCTCTTCTCTCAAGGACATGGTGCAGAATACCAGTTAATCTTTCTTCAATACACTCTGCTTTCTCCCTTCTTTCAGTCTCTTTTTATTTAATGAAAGTGGAGGTAGGGTGGTTGGCTGTGGAGGAAGCCTGAGATGAATATGGAGTGGACACTCGCCTGACAAGTGAAAGAAACACTGGTGAGTGTCCGGGTTGACACCGTACATTCACTGTTCAGCCTTAGCCATTCCCACTTTCTTCTTCCTTTTGGTGGATGTTGGTGGAGACTTCTTTGGGAAACTTTACAAGAAACAAGACCATCATGTTAGTCCTAGAATGGGTTGTCCAGGATCTAGATTTCTGCACTTTAAGCAGTTTCTTCTTTCAGGGGGTACCCCAACTACAGCCAGGAGAATAATGAAGATCCCTGAACACCCTCTGATTTGAAGAGGCAAAGGTCCTGAATTCAGAACCACAGAAAGTGTTCTGTGGGTCAAGTTTCTATTACTGTAACAAAATATCTGAAATCATCCACTTAAAAAGAGGAAAGGTTTATTTTGCCCACAGTTTCAGAAATTCCAATTGATAATCAATTAGCCTCATGCCTTTAAGCTTGTGACAGCACATTATGGCAGAGAGCACATGACGGAGGACATGTTCTCTCTTGGCCAGAAGGAAGCACAGAGGGAAGAAGAAGAACAAACCAGTGCCCCACCACCCTCTTCAACAGCACGCCCTAGATGACATAAGTCCTCTTTAGACTCCACCTCTTAAAGGATCCACCACCCTCGACACCCAAGCTGCTTTTACTGTGTGGATGCTGGGGTGGCAGTGGCATTTTCCAAATCACAGCAAATACTCAGAGGGGTGTTCTGCAGATTGCTGATCAGGATCAGAACAGAAGAATCAAAGGAAGGAGAAAAATTAGCATTAAACAGGGAGGCACTGTGGAAAATTACAAGTGTTCAGTGTGACCTCAGACAGAGGCAAATAGCCAGTTGACCAGAGAGCTCAATTTGATAAATTATTGAGAAAGATTTTCATCCCAGGAGGTCTTCCTCAACTCTGCAGTCACACTGCTTTCTTTTAAAGTGCAATTTATCTTCAACCCTAAACTAATTTGTATCATTTGCAGGTCCTTTATGGTTTCTAAAGAGATTCCGTACTTTTGTTTAATAGGTAATAAAGCCTCTTATATTTTGCATTAGAAATCAGGTTTAAAAATGCAAATCCTACAAACACCTGCGAAAAAGTGTGCAGCTAGCTAAACCCATTAAGGTATAAATGACTGATGTGTGATTCTTGCTGGGAGCAGGAAACTCAACCCACACAGAGATTCTCAAAAGTGAGAAGAACGGAGGGAAAATCGAATGCAGAAAGAAGATGCTGGGGCCCCAAAGGCCGAGCTTACTCACTGCTCTGTGGACTTTTTTCAACCAGGTCTTAAGCACCTCTCCAGAGGGAACAATAGAGGAAAGGCGCTTTCTCTGCAAAATGTTCAGGAGGAAAAAATGGTTCTTTTTGTTATACACAAATCGTTCTTGCCCTTGTCAGGGATAAAGCTTTGGCCTCCCACAGGCTTAACCTATAAAGGCATCCATGGAGGGGGAAGCTATTCTGGCCCCAAGGAAAAGGAGTATGACCTCATAATCATCCTAGAGGAATGAAAGCTTCAGATTGATCCCTAAGGGGAGGTCCCAGGTAGGGAAGAGAGGGTGTAGTCTGAGACGTTTCTAGATGGTAAAGACTTTGCATGTCTCTTCCAAGTAGATCAGGGTGCTAGGAAGAATGGGGCCCCCAGTGATGAGCAAGAACACAGGAAATACTTGTGGTCTCTTAAACTCAACATGACCAAGTACAATGAGTGTCACCCCTGGCACTCTATTTGTATTCCTAGCTCTCAGTCACTGTTGAGATAATACACTCATTCATTCTCCCATATTATACTCATCAGCATTCATTCGATCAATCCTTTTTCTCTGTCAGTGTAGTTAAGTCTCAGAAATAGAAGTTCAAGTTTGAATTGTTGTCTCAGGTACATGTATATAGTATTAAAACATGAACCCCAGCCAACCTTGCATGCCATGTTCCAAAACTTCCAAAGCTTCTCCCACCAAGGAGCTGAGTCTGTTTTCCCATCCTCTGACTCTAGGTTAGCCTCTGGAGTCAGCATGTTGTGGACATAGCCTTGTTCATGTTCCAGACTTCAGCCTCAGCCTTCCTGCTTTCCCTCGCATTGTTCTCAGAATACTGCAGCCAGCAAATGAAGCAGGAGCCAGGGTAGCCTCCTGGATGATGAGCATATGCGCCTCGGTTGATATAGGACCTCCAAATGATGTAAGGAAAATATTATCACTTCCAACCTGCGATATATCTGATCTGACAAGTTCGTGTTTCCCAAAATCAGAGAATGAATTCTGAGGAACAACAGAGGTTAAGAGGAGGAAATTTTATTGAGGGAGAGACAGCTTCTGCCCGAGAGACAAGAGGGGTACCATGGACCCCATTTTCTGGAGGAAGTTTTATAGAGCAAAATCACAGAATGATTCCAAGGTGGGACAAAACTCTGATCCAGTAATAGGATTATGAGTATAGCTGTCTAGGTGATGTTGATCCAGTGGGGAAGCAGGTCATGTAGCAAATGTTCAGGGAAGGAACGAAGAGCTTTTCAGGAATGGGTGGGACTGAGGGTCTTGGTCACTAGCCTAGGTGAACGATGTCCACCTAGATTTTATTGGACCAAGTGTTTCCACTTATCTTATCCCTTGAGGGGATGTAGGCCTGGTCTTCTGTCTTTATTTGGAGGCCTGGCTTCCAACAGAGGCTCCTCCAGTTGCAATTGTGTCTTTTCATCAGTGTTGACACTCTCAAGATCCCAGCCCTATCTGACTGCCTATAATATTTTTACCTCATTTAGCTGCCTATAATAGTTAATTTGCCCCCCCCACCCCAGTACTAGCCAAGCACCAGTCTCCTGAGTATAGCCATAAATTAATTTCCCGTTGACCACATGAGTGAGTCACAACCATAAAAGAAACTCACAGCTGAGCCTACCCTCCAGTGCCACCCACGTGAATTGCATTTGTAATGTAGCAATAGCTAAGTGACATACTTTGCAACAAGCAGAGAGCCCTGAAAACACCAGACTCCTGCAGGCTGATATTGCAAATGGTGACCATTTGGTAAATTGAGTCCTACCTAGAGTCTTGATTTTGGGTTTTCATAGTGGGTGTGGCAGGGCAGTGGGGTTCAGAGTGAAATAAATATTTGAAATTCAAATGTGTTCTTTTTCTGATAGAAATAACTTCCTGGCATTTAGGAATCTGTACTGTTTTCATTAGAACAGTAGCTGAGATGATAGAAAAAAATCAACATGGCCTTGAGTGATGATTTTACTAACTTCTCCTTGCTGGAAAGTGCTTTGCTTGAAAATATATGGAGTACTGTTGTCTGTTTGTCTCTTTTGCCTTTTGTGATTTTTTTCTCTTTGAGATAAAATACATAAATAAAACAAAACATATGGGCTAAACATCCTGACGGTTATTCTCTGATCCCAGTAAAACACCCCCCTCCAAACTCCACCAAGCTCTCTTGAAGCAATGCCATTGCTACTCCTGGGCACAGCAGGTATTATTGACTGACGAGCCAGGGGAGAAATTTTCTGAAACAGAGATCTTGGCTCTGCATTTCTCTATGCAGTTTCTTGTGTTGTCACTGCTTTTTGGAAACAGAGCTCCCACTGACATCAAAAAGAATCTTTCTCAAAGTGCCTGGAAACCACAGGGCAGGCAGCATGGTTCCCCCAGCAGCAGAGAATCAGCACCTGATGTATTCGCTGGGAGATCAAATTGGGTTAAATGCCCCCTTCCAAGCAAGCCTGAGATATTGTCCAACACAGGGGCTTTCATGCACTAGACGGGGGAACAGAGGGCAAAGCCTCAAAGCCTGGCCTAGTTCTAAATTTAGATAAGTAATTTTTATTCAAGAATGAAACTGTGTAGTGAATATTTCTGATGTTTCATTTCTTTGAATGCCCACGCAGGGAGGATTAGGGCCATATTTCTGCCTTGACAATTTTGAGGAGGTGTCATGTGGATATTTCTCGGTGAAAAGAGCAAAAGGAATGGGAGACCGGCTTAAAATGTCAAGTCACATTACTGGCAGACGCCCGAGGTGATCTTTGCTGCTCTCCTCTGTTCTTAATTCCAGCAACATTACATGTGCGGTGACAACAGTGAGCAGTTTGTAACAGACTGTTTGATCTGCAGGAGCAGGCTGCTGTACAGATAGCCTGGATGGCCCTTCATGCATTTTATCATGCTTCAAGGGGTACTTATTCCCAGAGAGGAGCTCTATATGCTTTAGAGCTACAGTGGTAGAGAAGGGTGAAAAGCTGTTGATGTGCTGTGACTGATGTGAAATATGTTTACAAGCTGAATGAACACGTGAGTATTTTCCGCACACATTGTTACGGCGGATCTGGAATGTCTCTGGTCTGTGGTGCTATTGGGAGGTGGCAGGACCTCTAAGAGGAGGGGCCTAGTGGAAGGGGGTTAGGTTATTGGGGAATGTGGCCTTGCAGAGGATATTGGGACTTTAGCTTCTTTCTTTTTCGCTTTGCCAGCATGAGGTGAGTGAGCCTCCTGTGCTATACACTCTTTCCATGATGCACTGTGCTGCCACAGGCCCAAAGCAGCAAAGACAAGCAGATATGGACCGAAACCTCTAAAACCATGAACCAAACCTTGTCCCTTATTAAGCTGATTATCTCAAGTACTTCATTACAGTGGCACAAAGCTGACAAGCACACAGTAAGTCTTGCAATCCAACTCAATATCAGGTATTTCTGAGAATCGAATCATCGCCCTTCATTGTTAGTATTAATGGTTAAAAGGAAGTGTGATTGGTGAGTGTATATGTATTCTTTTAATAGAAAATTAAAGTGAAAGTACATGTAACACTGCAAGTGCAGTGGATTTAGGATTTGGAAGAAGGGTTCATTCCTCTTGTACTGGAATTAAAAGCTGGCTTGTGAGGGTATAAGAATACCCAAGGACAAAGTAGTAGTTGGGAGAAGCTAGTGTCTCTGCTGTGGTTCCTAGTGTCGTCCTTAACATGCAGAGTCTCAGTGAGGATTTTCAGAACCATCCTTGTACTCTGAGGCAAATCTTGGACTTACCTGTCTCTTTTCTAACCTGAAGAGCAAGCCACAGGCTTTTGATTGAATTGCCTAGTAATTCTGTCATGAACTGCACGGCTTTTTTCTCCCTTGAACACATTACTGATGGTAACAAGGGAGTTATTTTCAATCAAGGCATGCTACAACGAAAAAGATTTCTCCTAACATTGTGATCCCTTCCTCTGAAATCCATTTCAGATTGGCGGATAAAATGTGATTATATTTACACTTCCCTGACACAACTCAGGCAGCAAAATAACAGCCTGCCGGAGACATTTTTCTTCTTCATATTTAGATCTGTCAGTGCTGTAGAGCAGGGGAAGTGGGGAGGGGTGACACAGGCAGCCGGAGCTGGTGAAATGTGGTAGCTGGCTCACAAATAGAGATGTTATGAGCACTGTGTGTCTGTCTAGCTCCTTCTCACTTTAGAGGTCTTTGAGCACTATCCTGAATGGCTCTCGGAGCAGTGATATAGCATCCTAATCGATAGTGCTCTATGCAAATCGAATTTCTCATTTTTGCCTTGACACAGCCCATAAATCATTGCTTCAGAATACTTTAATTGGTTTCTACTCATTACAGGAGGTACTGTGCGTGACTCATAAGTACCCACGTGAGTCACAGTCACAACTGGTATTAAAAAATCTAGGAGTCCAGATTGCAAAGCATGGGAAAATTTAGAGGCAACACAGTGCTGCACAGGGTGAGAAAGTCTGTGATGGAGTGAAAACTTCTCACCCCATTTCTCACCCTAACAGGGATTAGCTGTGTGACAGTAAGGCAACTCACCCCACTGCTCTGAATCAAGTGTTTTCATTTACAAAATGAATGAGTTGATGTCTTATTTACTCTCTCATTACTGAGACATAACACTAAACACCCACAAATTAAAGGAGGAGAAGTTTATTTCAGCTCCCTTGATTTAGCCCATGATCATGTGGTTCCCAGGCAGGAAGAACATGGTAGAAGGTTCTAGAAAAAGAAAGCTGCCCATGCCATGGCAACCAGGAAGCAGAGAGAGAAGGAAGGAGCCAGAGAAAGAGATACACACCTTCGAAGGGCCCTCTTCTAGGGACCCACCTCTTCCAACCAGACCATACCTTCTAAAACATTCATTTCTGAAGTCCTCAGTGTTAATCCACTGATGAGTATGTGCTCCTATGATCAAATCACCTTCTAAAGCCCCAGTCTCTGAATATGTGTGTCTTTTGGGAAACATTCTAGAAGCAAACTATTACAGTTGATTTGGGGGAACAATGATACTCATAATAGCTCTGCCTGGAATGCCAGTGTTAAACTTACCTCCAAGTCTCTACATGCAATTCAAAGCCACTGCTCAGAAGGAGATGTGTATTCTATTCCAACAAAACCTGAAAGATTACTGGGAAACCCATGCACATGTCCTGTCCACACTGAGTAATCAGTGTTTCTAATCAAATACAGTACTCTCCCTCTGGACTCCACACTGCAATGGGACTTGCCTGTCTTCCTAATGTTCTCTGAGTTCTTGATATGCAGGGGATGGTGTACTTTGAGAAAAAAGTCTTATTACTCCAACAGCTGGGAGTTCTGACCATAGTCTGGGTTTATCAGCATTCCACCCCTGTAACAAAATATCTAGATATTTACACCATTTATAAAGAGAAATTGTATGTTTTGCCTCACAGTGTTCAAGGTTTTGGTTCATGATAGTGTGTTCATTGCCTTTAGGGATCTGGTAGGGAGCCAGGTGGCAGTGGCGGACACTGAGATGAAGAAGACTGTTCACCTTGTGGTCACAGAGCAGCGGCTGCAGGCTAAGGGGCTGGGGTCCTGGAATTCCCTAAGGACCCCATGTCAGTCTTACCTGCTAGACAGATACAGCCTTCCAGGTATAGCCTCTGCTTCAGGAAAGACCGCCCTAGCTGCATGGAGCCACCACTCGCTGGCTCCACGCTCTTCCTGGGGTCAGCTGCATCCAGTAACTATTGGATGTGGAGGCGCAGAGCTAGGCCCTCTCATCCCAGTGTGGGATGGCTTCAAAGGGCCATGTAACCTTAAACATTCCCCTCGGGGTTAGCAGAAGCTTTCGCCAAGACCTAGGCACAGCTTGGCTTTCCTGTTTGCCAGGGCTGCTCCTCCCCTCTCCGTTCCACTGATGCTGATCTGCAGTGCGGGTCTGGATAAACTCCTTACACACTAATCTCTGTCTCACAATCTGATTCCCAGGAAGTCAAATCAGCATCAAGGCAATTTTGTTTTCTTCTAGGAGAGTTCAGTATCTTTTACTTAAGTCACAGCATGGATCCTAGACTCATGTTCAGCAGTCAATCTTTAAAAAAATAAAGGAAAAAAAAAAAAAGCAGCGATACTACAACCAACCTCTGATTTCTTAAAATTAAATTCAACCCTCAGATTTAAGAGAATACAGATACATTATTTTAAATATTATATAAGTCCATGGATATATGTGAGAATATATCCATGGGCTTATATAATTTTAAAAATTGATACACATATATATATATATATATATATATACATCAATTTTTAAAATTAGAAACTTAAAAATGAAAGCAAAGTTATATAAATCCAACTTACCCATTTACAAGTTCTTTGGAAAAACTGAGAGGCCTCTCAGGACTTAGATGAACACAACAGCCTCCTGAGGCAGGGAAGCCTCCACTCCCGAGACCGGACCCATCTCTCTATCTGCGCACCTTTGCCACCTTCCCCTTAATTCTTCCTACTCCCCAATGCCATTTGTTCAGTGCCAACAGTGTCTATTATTGCATTTGCAGAATTTGTTTTATTTTAGTAGAATTAAGAGGAAATTATTTAAAATTGGAGTATGGAAATGCAATGTTTTTAGAAAAGCCAGAGAGAATATATTTATTTACAGAAGTAAAGAATATTTTCTTATAGTAGCAGATTTCATCATCTCAATTACCTGGAGGGCCCTGGAGAGAGTTGAGTTTCAACACCTGTTTGGGAGCCTTAAGCCATCAATAGGCCTTTAGCTTCTTTTACTCATGTTACAAATGTGTGTTCCTGTCTCAAAAGCAGAGACAGAAAGGAGAAGTAAAGGAGGAGACAGGAAAGAGAAAGAGGAGAAGAAAAATATCCCCATGGATTTTATGGCACTTCAAATACACTCTTCATTCTTTTCTTGCCTGGATCCTTGCAAATTTCTACTTTCTCACCCCTCCTCAGCTGGCTTTTATCAACTTTAATCTACCAACTCTGCACCTAGAAGAGTTAGTGCGGAACTGGATTGTTGAGCTGACTTTTAAAAAGCTTACAAATCCTTTGGGATTCTTCTAGCCAACAGATGGCCTCAAGGTCACCTCTCCTTGAACCTTTGGCCAGTAGATGAGGGGTCAGCAAACTACATCTTGCAGGTGAAGTCTAGCCAGTACCCTGTTCCTTTTTTTTTTTTTAATCAAACTAAATTTCTAAAAAAAATTTAAGCAGTTATGTTTGTGTTGTTTATGTAAGAATTGACACAATAGTCTTGCTATAACTACTAGTTTCACAAAAGTTAAAATATTTACCACCTCGTATCTTAAGGATGTATTTGTCAACCCTTGCAATGGATTACGGTGTGAGGATTGGTGACACTACATGACTTGTAAGGCTAGGCCATCATAAGCCATACCACAATAGTGTGGCATACACTCTTGGAGCTCTGGACCACCATCCGAGAACCTTAAGACCACGTGGAGGCTGCCACATTTTGAAGAAGTCTAAGCCACGAAGAGATCCTGTAAGTGCTCTGGTTAAAACTCAGCTGAGCCCTAACTTCAGTGGGTCTGACCTCAACCATGTGAGTTTTCTAGCATGTACTTTGTACATCACTGAGCAGATAAGCTGTCCCTGTTGGGTCCTCTGTGCATACCTGACCCATAAAATCTCTGAGCATAATAAAATGTTGGTATTTCACTCCTTTCCTATAGACCCATTTGTTAGGTAGCAATAGATAACTGGAAAAATTACCATACAAGTTATCATTGAAGCCAAGATG
This sequence comes from Cavia porcellus, assembly GCF_034190915.1. Taxonomy (NCBI): domain Eukaryota; kingdom Metazoa; phylum Chordata; class Mammalia; order Rodentia; family Caviidae; genus Cavia; species Cavia porcellus. The sequence continues at coordinate 59,321,096 of NW_026947506.1, read as the reverse complement.
CGCTGAAAATGAATTCATGAATATACTAGGAGCAGAGGTATTTGGGGTCCACGCTGTATGACTGAATAAAAGACACTAATGTTTCCGAGAAGAAAAGAACATGTCATGATGCAGATTTGGCTTCCTGGGAAGCAAGCAAGGGATGTCCCATGGTATCCAGAAAGCATGATTTCTCTGTCCGTGTAACCCAACTTTTTGAGCCAGTGGATCGTTTTCACCATCATCCCATTTAGTCTCTGCAGGATTTCCAATTGTTAACCACACAATCCTGAAATATTTTCATCCAGTGTTTTCTAAGGTGTCATTACATTCTGTTTCTACTTTGTGGATAGGCCCCTCTCAATCTTTATTTTTTACTGACATTTGTCCATAGGCCACAGTGGGCCTCAGACTGCAGACTGTTAGTTCTGATCACCCAAAGGACACAGGCTAAGACAGAATTAGTCATGTGAGAGACATACTGGAGTAGCAGTTGGGGAAATTCCGAGGGAGAAAGCAGGTTCATTGGGAAAATCCTTCAGGCCATGCTGCTTATGTGACAGCTGTGATAAGACAGGGGACAGAAAAAAAGATAGGGTGGGAAGAGTCTCAGATTGCCATCCAGTTTTATAGTGATTATGGCCAGGCCAGTGGAGACTTCAGTATAAGCTGCTCACTTGAATCCCTCATCCTACAGGTATGAGCAAGTACTTGCATTAAGGCTGTTCCTATTAATTGATCTTGGAAGGATCATAGTGCTGGATCCAGAAATGCAAAATCTAGGCTCTCAGTCTACTAGGCTCGATGCAGTGCAGGACCCAGGTGGGGCATTTTCATGGCTACTATACTCATCTGCCCACAGTCCTCTTCTCTGTCCATGGTTAAGGAGCAGCTTCATTATAGACCCCTGATTACGGATAACAGAGAAAATAAGTGGGGCAAGTGACAGTTCCAGTTGCTACATTAGGGCTTCAGATTGTAACTGATACTTCAAAACTTTCCTAGTTAAAAAAAATTAGTACATGTTTGCAATACATGATCACATGTGTCATGAGGAGTTGGTAGAGAATACACTGTAATGTTTATTGCTTTCCCTTCCCCTGCCCTTCCTCCTCCTTCTTTCAATCTCTTGGCAACTGGTACTTAACCTCTGTCTCTCCATCATTTATTCTGTGTGCTGCCTAACCTCAGCTATTGGTCTGGAAGCTATTATGTGGCTTAACTGGTGGTTTGCTTCAAACTTCATTTTTCAGAGAACAGAACTTTTAGAAATCGTACGCTGCTTATGTCCATTCAGTTACAATGGGGCAAAGGAGACCTAGGGTCATCTAAATGTGTCACCAGCTTCCACATGTATTTGCCTCATATAAAACAGCTCCTTCAAATGAAGCTTAACAGTGCTTGCCAAGCTGGTGACACTTCTTACCTGCTAATTTCCAGTCAAAAGAAGTGCAGAGTATTTTGGCAACACTGCAGACTTGCTATGTCCTATGATATCTGTGTTTTACTTAGGGGCCACCATGAAGAGCCCATCATTTCAGGAATACGAAATGCACAGTCCCCTGATGTGTTACTGAGAGTAATAACAGACAGGGGCAAGACTGCCTGTGCTTCTTTGACTCCAGACCCAAATATTCCTCCTTTTTGGAGCATGGTACCATGTAAAGTATTGCACAGCATATGCACTGCATAATTAAGGTGCCACCCTATTCTTGCCTCTTGGATTGCCAAGAGAATTGCCTCTTGGATTTAGAAACTCCTGGAGAAGTGACTGGATCATGGAGCCACTATTCTCATCAGTGGATTCATACAGATGTTTGGAACTGAAAGTAGTTCTGGGAATGTGGCCCCAGTGGAGGATATGGACCTACTTTTAGCATGTATTTTGGGGGGCATTTTCTTCTCCAGACCTCTGATTTCCAGCTGACATAAATAGCAACTTTGCCCCATCAGCCTTTCAGCCATGACATTTCTGCTTTGGAGCCAGTCAACCATGGACTGAAACCTAAACCAAACGAGCCATAAGCCAAATTAACCTCTCCTCCTTAAAGTTTTTGGTATCAGGCATTCTGCACCAGCAGTATGAATGCTGACCTGTACAGCCTCCCTAGTGGCCCAGGACCGTGCACTGGGAAAGGTCTTTCAGCATCCCAGGAAGCTTGTTGGTTCTGGGGGATGAAGTGTATCACATGACAATGGTGGACAATATGCTCCTGCCCACATCTTCATCACCGTGAAGTGAACCCATTGACAGAATTCCACTAGAAAACAAGCAACGTTTTCCACTCCTTTTCTGCTGGGTGTAGAGACCCCTGGGTTTCGTCTTCAGCAGAGCACACTCTTCCGGTTACTCCTCTTCCCCGTCCTCCCCTCTTGCTTCATGTTCTGAGGAATTTCAGTGCATATATTTGGTGCACACTCATCCTTTTTCTTTGCTGCCCTTCTGCTTTTCCTGCTCCCTCTTACTGCCTGCCTCTTGCTAGTGACAGTCTCCCATCTACTCTCCTGCCATCTTTTTTTAAGTTCCACGTATTAGGGAGAACATGTGATATCTGCCCCATTTCCCTCAGTGTCTCTAGGTCCACTCACTTTTACTGCAAATGACATAATTTTGTTTTTCACTGTGACTGAATAGTACTCTGTTGTACTCCATATGCCACATTTTCTTTATGTACTCTTTCGTAGATAGGTACCTATGCATTTTTTTTTTTTTTTTGTATTCTGTCTATTGTGAATGATGTCACCATTAACAGGGCATGAAAGTGACTTTAATTGCTTTGGATGCATATTTTGGAAGGGATTAGAATGCAGCTTTCAGAAACACATGGTGTTACATTGAAAATAAAAGTTCAGTGTCTTGAAGACTTTCCAGGTTTGACAGGTAAGGAAGATCCTGAAGTGGAGTAATGTCACAGACGTTCTGTTCCACCATGTCCTTCAGGCCATTTGCTGAATCCAAAGCTGAGCTGCACAAGAAACTGTATAAACAAGGAAGGAAAATAGTGACACAGAGGAAAAAATACATAAGCAGTTTTATGGTGCCGGAAAGGAAAACTAGACTTCAGGGAGAATCAAGGAGTTGTCTGGCTCAAAACTCCTGGGTGCATTTCAGTTAAGTGAAAGGGCTGTGCTCCAGGAAGGAGTGAGCCCAGCACAAAAATAAACAAGGGTGTGCACAACCTTATACCTCGCCTTAGTACTTGATTATATGGGGGCATTTATACCGAGGAGCGAGAACCACTTGCTGTACAGCATCGTTTAGAGCCTTACAAGTTTTCATACACGATGTCCAGCATTGAATAAAAATTGTCATACATGCCAGGAGGCTAAAGATAGTGGCCAAGGAGAAACAGCAAAACAAAAGACACAGATCTACACACGATATAAATTTTAAAGTAAGTATTTCAAAAATAACTGTGATTTATATATTTAAGAATACAAACAATGGAAATTTTCAAATGAAATTCAGAATCTATCAAAATAACCAAATACAAACTCTGGAACAAAATTATGGCAATAGTGGGCCAGGGTTTTAGCTCACAAGCACAAGGTTAAGAGTTCGATCTCCAGTACAAAAAAAAAAAAAAAAAAAAAGGCAATAGTTAAATTGCCATAGCTTAATAGGTAAAATTTAACAGATGACTAAATAGTACATTAGAAATAACAGAAAAGAGAGTTAGTATACTGGACAAGAGTTTCATAGGAAAACTTACAGACAGAGACACAAAAAATGAAAATTACAGACCTGAGTCATAGTAAATAGTCTAACACGTTTATAATTTTCTGAAAAAAGGGAATGGGGAGGAGACAAAAGTCGACACATTGCAGGACATTTTTCTTAAGCTGACATCAAACCTCACATTTGAAAGTTTTGTGGTCTCTGCTATGGATTTGAATGTGACTTGTGCTGGAAATTCATATCCTGGAAGCTTGGTTCAGCTGGGGTGGTGGTGTTAAGTGTTGGAACCCAGAAGACATGGAGCCTGTTGGAAGACTAATAGGTTGTAGAAGCATCACCTTTAAAACGGATAGGGAGACTCTTAAGGGACTTGATTAGTTGTCCCCAGGATGGGTTCTCCCTGGGAGCCTGGCACCTCCCTTGACTCCCCTTTCCAAAGGTGGCAGTCGTCACTCTTGCCCTTATCCCCAGCATTGTGGTGTCAGCCACCACGAGGTCCTCACAGGAGCCACCAAGATACTGCTGGTGCTGTGTCTTGAATTTCCAGAAGTTCAAGCTAGACAGACCTCTTTCTTTACAAAGCATCCAACTATGAGTGGTTTGTTATAAGCACAGAAAATCCTCCTACCAGATAAATACAAAGACTACAACACTTGGATATATCAAATAAAACTTTTAAAAATCTCAACAAAAATTTAAAGGCAGTCAGAGGAAAAAGATTATTAATTTCAAAGAAGGTATTTTAAAGAGTTTATTTCGGGGGCTGGGGATTTAGCTCAGCGACATAAGCGTCTGCCTTTCAAGCAGGCAGTCGTGAGTTCGATCCCTGGTACCGATAAAAAAAAAAAAAAGTTTATTTCTATGTTACAAGAATCTTTTTGGTTTATGTTTTATGCTCTGATAACTACTTTGAAGAATATTTCCACTTTGAAGTATATTTCCATATTTGAAGTACATTTTCCACACAGTATATTTTCTATTATTGTTCTGTAATTATTTTGGCATGAAACATTGTTTTATTCTTTCATAAAATAAAAAAAAAAAAGGTAAAGGATATTTCTTCAATGGAAATTGTAGATTTCAGAAGACAATAAATGGCCCTTTTCCCCAGATATTGTTTTCCAACCTGTCTTTGCAGGGCATGGAATATTGTTTTCAATGTCAGTAAATACAAGCTAACATTTTCCATTCTGGCATTAACATAACTCACAATAATCCATGCTGATAGATTATTTAGATGCTCCCTCTCCCATATTTTTGTTATTTTAAATTATGGGCCAAGTTCATTAACCAAATTCATGGTTAAATGCTGCAAACCTCTGTATGATAAAGTTTTAAGCTAAAGTCAGGGTAGAGTTGAGATCCTTAAGCTACAGATTTATGGAGAAGACATTCCTAGCAGTGGCGCCATCTTGTCACCTGCATTCTAAATCAAGGATTTGATGCACATGACTCAGTCGTTCTCATGGAACGTGTACCAGTGTTACTCCCACCACCGTCCACGAAGATCATGTGTCTCATATTCCTACTAAGATTATGCATTCTCATTTTTAAAATTTTTTAAAACTCTCTTGACTTTAAGCATTATGCATGGATTACCACAGATTATAAAAAAGAATCACAAAGGATAGAAAAACTGGGCTGGGACAAGCTTGAGAGAGGGGGAAGAACAGTGTATGTATGAATGGAAGGTGGCTTTTAAAGTTTCAAAATAAAATATTTCTAGCCCTAGAACAATTTGCCTAGTGATAATATCTCTTAAAAATAAAAGTGACATAAAAACATTTCCAGACACACAAAAGTGAGAGAATCTGTACTCAGTAAATGCCAAGCGATTCCAAAGGAACTCTTAAGGCTTTCTTCAGAAAGACGTTGAACAGTCCTCAGTTACATAGAAAAATATCTCCAAAAACTACTAGCAAGGGAAAATATGCCAGAAAAATGAAATAAACACTTTAAAATTTATAGTTTAGATAGAAACTCAAAGGATCAATAAGACAGCCAAGCAGCCCTGACGAAGACAAAGCTGGCAAACGTGACGTCTCCATGTAGTAACTTACTCATAAAACTGCACTAAGACAGTTTGCAGAGGCCCAAGGCTGGACCAAACATAGACAAATGGGATAGAGCCGAGGACCCAGAAACATGCTCACACCCACTGAGCTCCTGTCACGTGAGAGACGTGCTCCTGCGCAGTTCTTTAGGCGGTAGACGGCAAAACCTGAATATTCAAATGACCAGCCATCAAATGAAGAGTCGGTCAGCATCACTGTACAGGGGTACAAACTAATCAGGTCACAGTTCTGACTTAAAAATTGGCAGTGCTGCGTGTTGGGCGGAACACAGAGCAGCTGGAATTTTCACCATCTGCTAGTGAGAGTGCAGTCTGGTGCAACCACTTAGCACAGCTTCCTATCAGGCCTGGGGAAGAAGGCAAGGGAAAAGTGGTGGTAGGGATGGCGTGGGGCTAGTTTTGCCGCTCAGCATTAGGAACCATGGGACCTGCATCTTGAAGGCACAAACACTGGCGGAAGAAAGAGCAGTCCTTCTACTCTCTCTCAGCTCCTTTGTTTTGCTAAATCCCACCAATTAATCTTATAAAAACCACTTGTCTTACTGACATTATCATTACCAGGACAAAAGACAAAACATCCACAGCTCAAAGAAGTGTAGATTTATTTTAGCTCAGGGTTTTAGCCCGTGCTTTGCTGGCTCCCATCCAGGGACAACATAGTGGAAAGATCTGGTGAGTCAGAGCTGCTCACATCATTATGGCCAAAAAGCCTGAGAGGGAGGTGCATCCTTCCAGGTCATTCCCCAGTGACCTGTCTCTTCCAAGCTAGCCCTGTATCTTTTTTTTTTTTGAAACAGGGTCTTATTATGTAGTTGAGATTGACCTTGAACTTGTGATGATCCTTCAGTTTCAAGTTCTCAAGTGCTGGCATTACAGGTAGGTGCCACCACACCCAGAAACTCAACACATTTGGCTATGATACACTGTCCCCATGAACTAATCACCTTCCAAAAACCTTACCTCTGAACACATGAGGCTTCTGTGGGATGCTCTAAGCTAAACCCTAGCATGGTCCATTTTCTAGTACTAACATATCTCCACCTGTATTTTCTGCTGTTGACCACTCACATAGAATTTTCCAAGAGATCTCTAATTTTCTTTTCTTTTCTTGGAGCATGAGGCTGAATCTTCTTGACACTGGTCAGTAGCTTGGGTCAGCCAGTTTTAGCTGCTCCTCTAGATGATGTGGCCTGTCTCTTCCACTCCCCCCATAGGCTCAGTTCTGGAACAATGAACAGAGAAACTAGCAGGCTTTCTCTATCTGGCATCTGGGATTAGACCAGCCCTTCCTCCCTGGGCTCAGACCTCCTATGTCCCCAAAACCTTGATGAGTCAGATGCTCAGCTATGAATTTGTGAAGACACAAAACTTTGGACCATAGCACTTGGTTCCTGTGTTTTCCTTTAGACCTGCTAGGATAGAAGCTCAACCGAGATTTTAGCATGTTCAACAGAATCCTCCATAACTTTGCCTAGTTCCTCCCATCGTACTCTCATAGCCCCCAGATTGACATTGCCTCTGATACATGACAGCAGTTGTTGGCATTTCCTGAATAAATTTGGAGAGCTGATTCTGTACAATAAATAAGCACCTAAACAGAAGACCCTGAATATTCCACTCAACTCCTTATCTCTTTAGACCCTCCCAGCCCAAACTTGGTCATCTCACTGCAGACTACATGTCTATATATGCCCAGGATTTTGCATTTTTATTGATTTAGTAGGCTCACGCTTTTTTTTAGCTTTTACCTCACTGGATGTTTCTAGCATGCAGTATGGCTCCTGGAGAAACTGTGAAAGACCCATTAGGTTGACTGTTGGGAATTCATGTGGGTTTGTTGGGCAGAAATTTAACATGGCAAGAGGCATCAGGGAAAATCATGTCAGGACCGAGGGTAGGTAGGGTAACAGATTTACAACATCTGTTTTGTACAACCTTCCTTGGTTATTAGAGCTGAAAGTTATTACTTAAAGATTAATTTTTCAATTTGATTTAGTTTAAACACTGCCTCTGAGAATTGTGCACATTCCCAGAGGCCAGAGGGCAGTCAACACAGTTTAAACAAATTTGGCTTGTTTAAATCACTAAATAATGGAGGCTGGGGATTTAGCTCAGCAGCATAAGCACCTGCCTTGCAAGCAGGCGGTGGTGAGTTCGATCCCTGGCACCGATTAAAAAGAGAAAAAAAGAAAAAAAATCACTAAATAAATAAATCAATACGTGTATCTCTACCCACTCGTGTACAGGGCATACCCAGAAAAAGTCCTGTGAATGCTTCGGAATCACCTGCAAGGAACAGAAAAGGCCCTGTGAAGCCGAAGTGAAGAGGAACCCAGGTGTCCCTGTGAGCGGACGTGTTAAGTGCACATCAAAGGTTCCGAATGTACCAGTGACTAGCAGGGGCTTTGGGATAGAATGAGAAGGCTCATTTGTGTGAATTGTGTGGGTACCATCCCCATGGATTGGCATGAGACTGATTCTTCTGTAGACATACAAATTTTTAAAAACCATAAAGTACTTTTTTAAACATATTTTTGCCATACAGACTGGAAGGCATGGTGGTCAGACAGTCTGTGAGTGTGCAGCAGAACTGCTGTTGGGAACCACAGACCTCTCTGTGTCGAGCTGCCTGAGTTCAAAACGTGGTTACATCACGTAACTGCTGTGCAGCTTTGGGTACACTCCTTAGCCTCCTCTGCCTCAGACTCGTAGTTTATAAAGCGGAAGCATGTGAAGAAATAGACGAATGTGCATAAAGCACTCAGAGTAGTGTTGGCACTTAACAGGCGCTCAATAAATGTCAGCCGTTACAATACACATTATTGCCATGTGGTGTGTTTGACAATACAGGAGCAGAAGATGTTCGTGGGAAACCTTATCATTTCATTGCAAGAAAAAAAGATGGAAATGAAAAAATGAAAAGGAATAGTATGGGTCATTTATGAAAATATTTTGTTTTCCCCAAACTTAACAAAAAATGTGGAACATAGTAGTTCCTTAATACGCATTTAATTAATCCATAATTCAACATAAAAGTTAAGCTGTGTGGTATTTAATTAAAGTGAAGAATACATTCAAAATAAAACAACCTAAGATGATTTGATGAAGGCCAGTAGAATAGAACCAAATTTTGGAGGAATTAGAGGTTGAGATAGACAAACTGAGAGACACCAGACTACTGGACAAAGGATGATGTAAGCTGCTCATTTCTAAATCTGTAGATATAGAATCAATTTATTTGAAAGAGATAATAGATTTCAGCCCTCTCCTAAAAAGACTTGCACACTCAATAGCTGCTTTTATAATAACCAGGTGTTCCATTGTATTCTCCTGGGCATTTGAGACCAAGTCTCCCTGAATAACTCATTTATCTATTATTTTACTTTGGAGAGGAAGAAACAGAAAGAAAGTTTGAGATTCTCTTTACATAACCAGAATCTCAGGCTATTCAAATTTCTAGCAAAGTATTTAAACATTTACCCAATAGTTAAATGTTTAACTATTGATTAAAATTAAATTTGACATTCAAATAATTTGAAAACATGTTCAAGCAAAATCTTGCACATGAATATTTATAGTTTAATTTATAATTGTCCCAAACTGGATAACCAAGATATGTTTCAATAAGTAAATGAGAAAACAAATTTTTATGAACTCTACAACAAAATATTATTCAACAATAAGAAAACCTTTCAAGCCATGAAAACACATCGATGAACCTTAAATGTACACTGCTAAGCGGAAAAAGAAATTTGCTAAGTCTACATGCTGTAGGATTTCGGTTACCTGACACTTTGGGAAAGATAAAACTATAGTGATTATAAACACATCACTGATTGCCAGGGACTTAAGGAGGAGAAGAAGAGCTGAATAGGTGAAGACATGGTGTTATGATTTGGATCTAAAATGTTCCCCCAAAGTCTCCTGAGCGTGGAAGGTGATTGGATCAGGGGTGCTGTCTCACTGGTGGAATCACCCATGGAGGGGTCCATGTCTAGATGTGGTGTTAGGAGGTACCGCCTGGCTGGAGGTGTTCACTGTGCGTGTGACTTGGGGTATATTCCTATCCCTGGCTCCTGTCTTCTCTCTCTTCTTCCTGCCTGCCATGTGCCGAGCGGCTGTCCTCTGCCCCAGAGCCTTTGACTATGCCGTTTGTGCCCTGGAGCTAACCAGCCATGGCTGAAACTGTGAACCAAAATAAACTTTTCCTCCTTTAAATTGTGGATATTGAGGATTTTGTTCCAGTGTTAGGAGACTGGCTAAAACCCAGGAGATGTTTAGGGCAGCAAACTATGCTACACAATTCTGTAGTGGTGGAGACAAGAAACTGTGTATTTACGAAAACTCATAGAGGTTTACAACACACAGAGTGAACCAAGTCTGTGGAGAAAACAATCTGAGTTCAGGGATCTGAGGATAGCATGTAGAATGTGACAAAAAATCAAGCTGAATTATAATAATGTAAAACAACAACATTAAAGAAAGCAGGAGAAAGAAAGAGGGCAGGGTGAAAGGCACCGATTTAAATCCTAGAAAGGAGCAGGCATGGACTTAGCCTAAGGCAACTGTGCAGCCAGCCCTGGGCTTGCGGCGGGGTCAGTGCAGGAGACTCCCTCTAGCACCTTGGGGGAAGCCTCCTCCCTCCCTTGGAGGAGCCCTGCCCTCCTCAGCTCGCCTTTTACTCTAGATGCACCTGGGTCCCTTGCCTGCATGCTAAGCACTTCATAAACAGTGATCCTAGTAGTAACTGGGGCTTTTCACTCAGACTTCAGCGTCCTGAGTCTTTCAGGAGTGCTGGGATTACTCCCTTTGGTTCCTACAGTAATTTAGGGTGGGAAACCCAAAGTAAAACTGAGCAGATGTAACATATGACGGGTGGCTAAAAGGTAAGCAGGTCAACTGCCTAGCATCTCTCCAGGCGGTCTGTGCCTTTTTTATGCATTCAATTAGTAAGACAAGAGCAGTTTAGAGACGTGTTGTCACAGTCTGTCACCCAAACTACCTCGCTGTCTATGTGCCAATTGTTTTGAAATGTACCTGGCATTTGTTTTAATCAGGTATGGTAAGATGTCAGGCATGGAGACATCTAGAAAGAAGTTCACTGCTTACAGTTGCCAAGAGGAAGGGCCACACACAGGAGTAGAAGAAACAGAAACTAAATCTTTCATCACTATCGTGGTGCGGAATCATTTTGGAGGGTGTCCCTTGGCAGGCAGAAAGGGGAGCACAGTCTTTGGGGTTTGCAAGTGGAGGGTTTGTAACATTGCTGCATAACCCTGCCTCACACAGGCTTGTCGTGGATCTAAACAGCTTTGGACTTTCAGTTTGACCTATGACTTCAAAATTTCAAATCACCAATCACAGAATATCAGAAGTGATTTTTACAGTGGGGTCCCAAATAAAAGAGGAAGACAATTAGGTTAAAATTAAGGTAATCTCAATGCAGTGTGATATTTAATTAACAATAACGCATCGATATTAATTCATTTACCTGTAACACACATATCACGTGGACATAAAATGGTGATGCTAGGAAAAAATGCACGTGGTGTATATGAGGCTTTGTACACCACTATGACTTCTGTGTAAACCTAAGACTATTCAAATATAAAAGTTTATGGCATGAAATTAACCCTGAGGACAGAATTTCAGTGAAGTCTAAGGGAGTCATTCTGTTCTTTATGTTAAGCACGCAAGCTTCTGTGGAAGGACAGAGAGAGCTGGTACCTGTCTCGTTCTGTTTCCTTCCTTCACTTATGAAAAAGCTTAGTGGACCTCTGGACTATGTTCCTGACTCTGTTTAAAAAAAAAAAAGCCATGTTAAAAAAAAAAATCCTAGCTCTACTTTTAAGAAAACCTCAGTTAAATGGTGGATGCAGACACAAAGCCCAAAAGGCAAAGGTGTGAAGGGCTGATGGAAAGCTCCTTGGCAGAATGAGCACCTAAAGGGCACCTTGTAGGGTCAGGAGTAATCAGAAAGGGCAAGAGGGCGAGGAATGAGGGCCGAGCAAAGAACCAAGACACAAAGTCAGAAACCACCATTGTAGGAGACAGTGCCCGGCAGGAACATGGAGCCTGTTGATGGGAGATACAGCAGATTGGACCAGAGAAATCTAGGGCTCAGTCCACAGCAAGCACTTAATAAGCACTGGTTGGTTGACTGAATGAATAAATCACAAAGTTAAATGTCCTTGTGGGATTTCTAAGGAGTCTAGGATTTCTCCTACCAGCAGCAGGAGACATCTGAGGTTTCAGGGAGGAGAAGTGATGTGTTTGGATTCTTCCACCTCAGCATGGTTCACACAATGGCAGTAGTTGTATGAGCTGAGTGCTCACAGAGGCTCTCAGGTTGGCTCCATTTGTAACAGAATCTATATTTTATCAAGGTCCTCAGATGATTCCCATGCATCCTATCTCATTCACCATAGTGGACTAATTTATGGTCAACATGAGAATACCTGGCTGAGCTAAACCAGCATGGTACTGGGCATGGAAGACCCATCTGAAGGCTGTTGCCAAAATGACATAAAAGAAAAACAGGAAGGAAAGACTGCTCACTGTTGATTTTGCTGGAGAGGCTTGCCACGGCTGGTATTCCTGATACCAGCTCCACTCCTCTTGTAAGAGGAGGAGCTAGGGTCTTCGCTGTATCTGGGATGGCTGAGGTTCTCTTCCGGGAAGCTCTTGAGGATCCCTTCCTGGCTCCAGTGCAGATCCTTCACCCTGCTCACACAGATCCTTCACCCACCTGTGCAGACTTTTACCTTCCACCACTGGCCATTGGGCCTTCCCAGAGCAGATCCTTAACACAGACTTGTATGAGACATTGCAGTGGGCCCTAGGCCTCTGGCTAGACTTGTACAGGACATTGCCATTGTATCTAGGCCCTCTTTGGGTCTCTAGCAATAGACAAAGCTGTTACATTCTTCTGAATTTGACTTTTTGGAGGAGCATTATAAAATAATCCTATAAATTATGTGTATGTATTAAATCCATTCCCTTAAACCACTGGCTACACTAGTTACCTTTCTTGTTGCTGGGATGAAGTAGCTGATAACCAGAATTTAAGGGAGGAAAGTCTGCATTGGCTTCCGTTTAGTAGAGGTTTTAGTCCATAGTCAGCTGGTTCCAAACCAGGACACCATGGCACCAGGACACAGCAGAGAAGCTGTCACTGCATGGTGCTGGGAAGTAGAGAGAGAGGATAGAGGAAAGAGACAGAAAGAGAGGTCAAGAGAAGAGCGAGCTGTGGAAGGGAGATAAACCCTTCCCATGACCCTCTTCTTCTGACCACCTCCTAATAACAAGTCACTTCAAAGCTTGCATAATCCCAAAGCTCACCTATAAGGGCATGAAGCTCTTGGGGTTCATCTACATAAAAACTACAACACAGACTACAGTTCCTGAAGGGCTGTTTTAGACAGACCACTTTTTTGGTAAAGGACAAAGTAAATGCTGTAGTTTGGATCTTAAGCAACCCACTATCTCCAGGGTTAAAGACTTGGTCCCCAACTTGGTAACAGTGGAGGTGGTGGAAAGCTGTAAGAAGTGGGGCTTCATGGGTCATTTAGGGGTGCTGCTGAAGGAGATAGTAGTTGGCCCCCAGTCTCTTTCTCTTTCTCTTTTGTATCCCAACCATGAAATGGTTTTGCTCCATCTGGGGCTTCTGCCATGACCTACTGCCCAAAAGTGAGGGAGGCAACCCATCATGGACTGCAACCTCCAAAACTTGCCGAAAGAAACATCTTATCTTTAAAAGCTGATTCTCTGCAGTATTTGTGATAATAACAAAAAGCTGACTAATATGGCATTTTTTCTTTTTATCCAAAAAAAGAAAGAATGGAAAGAGGGAGGAAGAGAAAAGGACAGAGTGAAGGAAGGGAAGAGGAGATGGACAGCAGTGGTCCCGTGAACAATAGGCACAGGCATCATTTAGCCCCAATGCTTCCTCATCCGAGTCCTGTCTCCCAAAAGCAGCAGCATCTGTAATTAGAAGACTTCCAGATTCTTCAGCCCCAGAAGAGGGTGTAAGGGTGCTCTGAGACTGGGCTGACCTGGAATTGGGGAGGGCTGGGAAGCGGAACCCAATGGATGGCTGGTGGCAGAGTGACAGGCAAATGTGTAACTCTTATTCCCTCTGCACGCAGATGAAACATGCACTTAATTTCCAGGCAAGTGGCTGCTGGGATGGCCGCTGAGGGAAATCAAAGGCTCAGCGGGCCCCATAATTTACCCTCATTTTGTGTAGCCAGAGTGGATGTTGGGATGGCAGGGTGAAAACGGCCCCAGTGCTTGCAAGCACATTGCAAATGTGGAGGCCCTTCCCACCCCTCTGGCCCGCTCCGTGTGCCATGCCCAGGCCAGCCAAACCCTGGATGCGTGCAGGGAAAGTAACATGCTCAGGCTGCCGAGGCGGCTGGTGCAGGTAAGAGACCCACTTCCACCACTTTATTGCCTGCACTGTCAGGGCATCCTACACCGAAGAACACTTGTTATGTGCTATTATATTTACCCATAAATGCTGAATCTACTTCTGAGGAGCACACGTGATAATGACAACCCTGTGCTGAGGACTTTTTATTTGAGATGAAAGAGCAAACAGAGGCAGGCTTGTCTGATTAGGGCCCTACGTTCTGTGATCATCTGCAGAACTCAGGCAAGGCTCCGCATGGAGGTTTGTTCATTTCCCGCCTCTTCATGATTGCAAAGCTGAGAGTTGAGCTGCTTCTCCCAGGCAGTCTGGGGACTGTTAGCTGCTTGATTGCTCTGTGTCAGATGAATCCACGTCTATTTTCTTTTTAAATCCTTGATAACATACTGTGATTGTTCCTCGTCTCTGTTTTATAGACAGGGAAATGGAGGCTAGCTGTTGGAAGGTTAAGGCTGCCCTCTTTCCAATGCGTTATTACTGTGTTTATTTAGACTCCAAGGTCTGTAGATTCCAGCCTGAGTCAGAGACCAGTGAACCAGGAGCCAGGAAAAAACCAGCTGTCAGCTGGAGCAGCCAGGTAGAGTTCATTCAAATGCCCTCTTTCGGTTCTTCCAGATCCGCCTTGGATACAGTGAAGTCCACCAGTCCCAGTGCACTGCAGGAAGATTTACAGCACTGGCTTTCTGGCTGTCTGCCCTTCAAGGTAGACATCTGGCTTTCCTGGGCCTTAAACCTGTTGATGGCAGATGCCTTCCTCTCCTCCACATCTGCATCTACATGAGCCAACACCTTATGAAATCATGCTATCTCTGTCTCTGTGGAGAATCTCAACTAATAACATTCAGGAGTAATAGGTCTTGAGGTTTTTGTTCATTTGTTCACTATTAGGGCTTGAACCCAGGACTTCTGTGCTGAGAAACATTCCCAGCTTCTTTTATTTTTGTTTTATTTTCAGACAGGATCTTGCTAAGTGTCTAAATTACTTGGCTGGGGTTGAAATTGCAATCCTCTGGTCTCAATCTCCTGGGAGTTTTAAATAGTAACAGTGACAACTCATAATTGTTAGAGCTTGTTACTTTTTTAACTCCTTTTCACATCCCATTTAATGATCAAGAAGGTAACCTAAGCCCTACAGAGCTAAGTTGGTTTTCCTAGGGGTTTGGGAAAAGGATAAGTGCCAGGAGTAGTGAGTAACAGCGTGGTGAAGACGGATGAGACCTGGGTGGACACACATGGGGTCGAGGCCTCCCCTGTGACCTGGGTACATTTGCACGTGGCCTCTCCTCCCAGAAGCTGAAATTGAGGAGAATTTACTGAAAAAATGGTTGTTGCCTTTGAAAAATTTAAAATTGATAAGAGGAAAATCTTGTGGTCATGATGTGTGTGTGTGTGTGTGTGTGTGTGTATACATGTATGTAAATGTGTATGTGGTGTTACATGACATCCAGACATCCTATGAGAAGTGTGAGGCTCTAGGCACTATGTCCTACAAGCATCTGAGTCACCTTCCAATCCAAATAGACTTAATTAAACTCAGAGGTCTGTGTGCGACATCTTGTGAGGACAGACAAGCGTCTGTCAAACTGGCCATCCAGCAAGAGTGTCATTTACTTGAAGACTTAATAAGTTTTATGGGTAGAGAGTAATAACAGCCTTCTGGGCACGATCATGCAAGATAAAATTTCAGACCAAAATGGGGGAACAGAGAACCTGGTCCGACTCTTCCCTGGGCCATAATGGGTACGAGATGTGACAACTTCAACTGGAGAGGAGGCTGACTGCCAGCAGGGCGGAGCTGTCTTTGTGCCAGTGTCACATTCGTCAGTTTAGGTCTGCTGCTTAAGGGTTTGACCCAAACAATGACCCCAAGATCCTGAGAAAATCAGGGTGCTGTACAAAACTGAGTGAGCAGAGCCGTCCCATGAGGGAGATATGTGTCACAGTTTGTGAGAGGACCCTTTCCCCCTAGCTGTGAAGACTCATCAGGGAGGAGCTTGGCAGGGAGCACTGCGACTGCAAGAAGCAATAAAAATCACTGAGCCCCATGGTGGCATCCCAGTGTGAAGAGGCATTAGCAAGGATGGGAGAAAGGAAGGGGCAATGTCGGACTGTGAGCCTGAAGCACTGAAAAGCAGGACTGCCCACGAGTAGGAGGCGAGACTGGAAGACTGCAGGGAAAACAGGCATCTTCACTGACCTCAAAGATGGAGAATGAGGTGATCCAAGATGGCACCAGAAGGTGGGAGTCACGAGAGACTGGGTGACCAGGAGCTACCCCCACCCTCATCGGATAATACCTTAGACAACCTTCCAACCCAGTTCCAAGGACATTTCTCAAAGTGTTCTTTTTATAGAAATGGGTCATCCTCCTCCACCTCCCTGAGCTCCCAGAGCTCTTAACCTTATTACATGCATTATCTTTCTTCTCGTACTTTGGTTTTCTGTGCTTCTCTCAACTCAGGTAAGCTTTCCAGACTACAAACACCCATTTCATGTTTCTGACTCCTGTTTATATTGAACACTTTCTAGAACCTACAGTCACTGACTGAAAAGATCTGTCTCTGAATCTTCCCTACAACCAAAGCAAACTGCTTCATACAGAATCGACATGGTGACTGTTTTAATTCTTAATTTCTAAAATAATTTTTAATTAATTCATTAATTTTTTGCAGTAATGGTGATTGAACCCAGGACCTTCACTCTGTGTTACATCTCCATTTTCTATCTATCTATATCTATCTATCTATCTATCTATCTATCTATCTATCTATCTATCTACCTATCTATCTCTCAGGTTCTCTCTAGGTTGCTAAGTTGCCCAAGCTAACCTTGAACTTCTGATCCTTTGGCCTCAGCCTCCCTGAATGCTGGGACTACAGGTGTGCACCACCATGTTTTGTTTTTGCATGAATTATTCCTTGTGGAATGGCAGGAGCATGATGGAGGAGGATCATGGAAGGAACAAGGTGCCAGTTGGTCCTTTGGAAAAACAACCCTAAGAAATTGTCTCCCCTGTTTCCCAGAACAGGTCAAGCCTTGCTCATGGTAGAGGGGCTCAGGGATGTAGGGGAGGAAAAACCTGCATTTGGATCTGCCCACAGTAGAGCATGTTCCCTTGACAGGGACAGCAGTGTGTGGGGTACGTCCCTAATACCTGCCATGTGGCTGCAGTTACACTATAGGAGCTAGAGGCAGGGGACACAAAGAGGGAGCTCATTTCAGAGGCAGGTGGGTGAAGGAAGGGGAGGGGGGTCTCGTGCAGAGACAATACCTCGCTGACTAACTAAACCCTTTGGTAGCTGCCCCCTCCAGCCCAACAGATTACTGCTGAATCAGCTCCCCGCCAAGGCCAGACTCACATTCTCTTTTTTCCTGCTTGATTTGCCTAATGGAAGCTGACAGTGGAGTTCAACCCTGATTGTCAGATTTCAGTGGGAACCTCAAGTGGAGAAGGGGGAAGCAGACATTTGAAGAATAAAAATAGCACACGTAATGAGATCCTTTATTTAGCTGAATCACTCATTTAATGCTTTAATGACTCATCTCTCTGTCTATCTGTTTGACTGTCTGTCTATTTCTCTCTCTCTCTCTCTCTCTCTCTCTCTCTCTCTCTCTGTCTCTCTCTCTCTCTCACTCACATATATACACACACACACACACCACACACAGAGTTGAGCGCACACACATCTGACACCCCATAGACTGAGTATCTTAACACAGTTCCATAAGAAGGATGGGGACACTCCTCATTCATCCTGGACAGTAGGTGTCTTTGAAAGCAGTGTCACTTAATGGCAAAAGTGAATCCCAGCAGCCACCCCACTCCTCAGTCTCTTTCAATAGATCCATTTTCCAAAATGTGACCTAGAATATTAGGCTGGCCAGCAAAACCAAAAGCATGGACAGGCATTCGGTGACCTTGAATACCCTTCTCTGCTTCTGATTCTGCAAAATAAGATCTGGAAATTTGACTCCTTTCTCAAAACCAGAGGTCTTCATCAAGACAGCAGCTAGAGTGCTTCCCTTGCAGGTGTGAGAAGGAAGTAAGGTGGCACAGTAAACTTCTGTGTGTCACCTGTCACACTGTATGGACAGGAAATATCAGCACTTCCCAGCTCTAAAGATAGTGCTCTGTGACCTCCAAGCAGTCACCCAATAATCCAAAGAGTCAAAGTTGCAAGTCTAGCTCTAAAAAGGGAGATAGGCTCCTCAGCCTGGTGACCAGCATCACTTAACGTATGAGTGGTGGGCACTGTCCTAAGGGTTTTATGTGTCTTCATCTCTGTAAGCTGCATCACAGCTCAATGAGAGTCTCTTGTTCCCAAAGCACAGGGGAGATACTGGGATACAAAAGAGCTAAATGCCTCACCTCAGCACAGTTGATCAATGCTACACCTTAAATCTGCCTTTAAACTGCTTTGAGAAAGCCAAGGGTTCCTGAAATGTCAGACACTAACATCTTTGGTCATTACTGTGTGAAGGCCATTTTACAGGAGACTTGGCATCTTGAACAAAAGACTAGAACAAAATCTGTGTGTGCAGAGGAACCGAGGTATTTGAATTCCAGACAGACTGGGGTGTGACCTTGACAATAAGCGTCTCCTTAGGTCTTGTCCCCTGGTGCTTCACTGACATGTGCTACTCCCAGTCACCTGCGGGAAAGATACAAAGAGGTAGAAACCACCCAGTCCTCATGTTCTGCAGATGCAACCAAACAAGGACCTTCCCAGAATACCGCATCTGGAGAGACCTCCTGAGAGAAGGTCCAAATCCAAGCTCAGCCTAACTAGTACAGCCCCAGGCATTGCTCAGGCCTGGAGAGGAAAGGAAACCAGAGGGGACAAAAGATGTCATTCTAGGAAACTTAAAAATTGAGGGTGGAGTCCTTTTTTATGTTTTTGACTGTTTTTATTTCCCCTTATGTCCTGGTGCATTTTGTACTGCCATAACAGAATATTACAGACTGGAAAACTTATAAGGAACAGCTGCTTGTTTCTGACAGTCCTGTAGGCTGATAAGGTCAGGGTCAAGGTGCCAGCCCCAACATCTGGCAGAGGCTTCTTTCTGTGTCAGCAGAATGAAAGAATAAACAAACAACACTGCTCAAGAGATTCGATTCAGTTTGTGATGGAGGAGCCCTTGGGGGCCTAATCATCTCTTAAGGGCCCCATCATTTAATGTCATCACATTGGTGACACCGGGATTGCAGAGGGGGTGAAGTCAAATCACAGCACTGTAGAACACAGTCCATGCTTTTCTTTCATTGTCCTCCCACTATAATAAAACATTTATTGTTAGTCACCATTCTCAATGGCAAATGTTTTCCTTCTACTCTTACTGTTTAATCTTCAGCTCTTATTTCAGATATGGGAATTGCCATATGGAGAATTTATCCAAGGTAAATTAAAAAAAAATTAAGAAACCAGGCTTGACTGAATGTATTCATTGTAAGATGCTTCTTATTATATGCTAAGGAAAAAAATGTTTTCTCTATTCATACATCTGATACCAAATGTATGTGGATTTTCTGCACCAAATGATTCTCTAGTTCTCTGAGTGCCCTGTGATGTCATGCAAGCTTAACACTAACTACCTGGAGTTAGCCCAGACCTTGCAAGTTAAGGGCTCATCAGCCCACAAGACTGTCCCTGCGTCATATAACTGTCACGGGCATTGGGTTCCCAAGTTACCTACATTCTGTGCCATTTGACTGCCACCAAAAGTTCTCAGAAACCCTTCTTACATTCAACAATTTGTGGTTACAGTTCACAGATACTGTGGATGTGCATCATTTACATTTACCAGTTTTTTATGAAAGATATTATAGAGAATGCAAATTGCTGATCAGATGAAGTAAACAGAGGACAGTCTAAAAGATTCTGAGCACAGGAATACAATTGTATCTCTGTGAAGTTGGGTTATAACTCCTTCCTATTATGATGATGTGTTCCTCACCAAAGTTCAGGGATTTTTATGAGGCTCTATCACCATGTTAATCAGCTTTTTGTTGCTATAACAAAATATTGGGAAAATCAGTTTTAAGGAGGAAAGTTCTTGATTTTCAAAGAAGTTTCAGCACATGTTTTACTGGAGCTGTTGCTTTTAGGACCATGGAAAACCAGAGACTTCATGGTGGAAGGGAATGGTAGAGAAAAGTTACTCTCTCTGTGGCAACCAGAAAGCAAATAGAGCACGAAGAGCGTCCAGAGGAACGGACTGGGAATCAGATAGAGTCGCCAGTGTCACATCCTCACAACCAAATTCCTTCAACTAAGCCATACTTCCTGTTTCTATCATCTTCTAGTAGTGCTATCAAATTATGATCTCATCAATGAATTAATTGCTTTATGACATTAAAGACTCATGAGCCAACAATTCTTCCAAAAGTCCATCAGCTTACAAGGAGTGGTGAAATAGTTCAAACCCAAACCTTAACTATCACATAGCCACGATCAATCATTGACTTACTCTGGAGCACTATCTCCCTCCCAAGTCAACAGAGAGAGTTGAAAAGTTCCAAGCATCTCATCATTGCTGAATCTTTCTGGCAATCAGTCTTTGTCTAACAGAATCCAACCAAGGATTGTGCAGTTGGAACAAAAGGTGCTCCTACCATCCAGAAATTCTAAAGGACTTTGGAGCTCTGAATTGATCATTTTGTTAACCTTATCACTCGGGAAATCATCAGTGTTTTAGGAGCTGTGTGCTAGGAACTGGGGGGAGATGAGATGTATTATTGCTCAGCATATAATATGAGGCACAACTGAAGCAATGAATTATCAAAGAAGAAACCCAGTCAGGGACTCAAGAACTTGGAACTGGTTTCTGTGTCAACTCTTTGACTTTCCCCTTGCTGGTGTAAGAAAATGACTCAAGCCACCAGAGGTGACACCTGTGAGTATGCCACATATTCTCTTGGTCTCTCCACCAGGGATGAGTCTGTATTTTAATTCTTTTATTCTGCACAGCAAGCATCCCTAGCCAACCTGACCACCCACTTCCTTCCCCATTATACAAATATATTTCCATTTGTTTTATTGGGCACAAGTCTGTAAACCAAATTCTCATTGTCATGCAAAAGCTGTCCACTCTTTCAGATTTTTCTGCATGAGCTTTAATTAATGCAAATATTTAATTGTACTTCTAGGAGGCTGGCATGATTTTTATTAATCACCAGTTTTCCATTGTCAGTGGGATGTTGACTTTGAGGACATAGGCAATGGTAATCACAATGGGAGAAATTTTCCAACTTTTACTCACTTCCAGTTCACCTGCTACATTACCCAAGTGAGCAGGAAATCAGGAAGAGGAGGACTGAGAGCAGCAGCAAGAGTCCAGCATCAGTGACTTGAGTGACCCACTGCCCACCTGCCACACATATCCATCTCTGCTCAACACCTGCCATGAGCTTCTGCTTTCTCCCTACAGGGACATGACTGTCTATTCCAAACCCTTTCTCATGGGGTCCCAGAGGAGCTCAAATATAAATTAGGAAAAATGTCCCCTCTACCTTCAGATGTGGACACAGACATCGTCATAAGAGACAAAAGGTCTCAATATATTTCAAGAAGATGAAAGTAAGATGAAGGACGCAGGTGCCAAGACAGAAAAAAAGTCATCACAGCATATGCCAAAGGAAGGACACAGGGGAAGGGGCAGCGCTGATCTCCTGAAAATAACTCAAGATTCTAGAAGAGCAGAGTGTGGCCGTGGGAGGAGTAGTAGAAAGAGAACTCATTGGAGGCTCCCAAATATCCCACTTAACCATTGCCTCTATGGCGGTCTGTGTAGAGGAGGAAATAAGGAATTCCAGAGTAGACGTCATGTGAGGACTGAGCCTGGAAATGCGTTTTGGGAAGCTGCTGGAAGCTCGATTCCAGGAAAGAAACTGGGTGCTCCCCTATGGATGAAACCATCAGCAGGCTGGGTAATTCTCAGGGTATGGCAATGGTTAGTTATTATCTATGAATAAAAAGGAGGGAAGGAAAAAAGAAAGAAAGGAAAGAAGGAGGAAATGAAGACGAAGAAGGGGAGGGGAGGGCAGGGAGGGGAGGGAGGAAAGTGGGAGGAAAAGAGGGAAAAGAAGAGAAAGGGAAGGAAAAATCAAAAGAAGAAACTCAGGGTCAAAATAGGAAGCAAAATAAAACAGGAGTATTTCTGAGTCATTAAGAGAAGATTTTCCCAACAGGAGAGAGAACTGATTCAATCTCCATGCTCTGCCCCTGACAGCCATTATCACCAAGAATGAATGTGATCCTAGAATGGGATCTGACTCTATAGTCTGGAAATTTTGCACATTAGTGATGAGTGAATGCTTTTTTATTCTTGTTTGTTGGTTTTGAGTTTTAGAATACCCTGGAAAAGAAGTGAAGAAGTCCTCAATTTTTTAGTCAGACCCAATGCTGGTATTTTCAATCTCACTTGTGCAAAGGGGATAGAATAGCTTGGAGAAGGTAAAGAAGGATGGAGAGAATAAAGTGGGCTGGATAGTAAGGAGCAAACGTCTGCCAGAGTGAACGCAAGAGGAAATGAGTCTCAATACATTATTTAAAATCATAGCCATGACTGTGGAAACAAGCTACGAAGTACACATGCAAAAATAGGGCTGAAGGAGTTGCAAGGTCGCATCATAGCGCTACTCTAGAAGAAGTGTTTTCATTTTATTTCAAGAAAGGTAAACATGGCCACCCAGAAAAGAAAAGTAAGTGACCGATATTCTCATCTTTTCTATCCACAAGGCAGTCTTTATCCTTTAGGACTGGTAAATCATGAGATATTTATATAAGCATATGACCTTCATGATGAACTAAAACAGGAGTTTAAGACTATAACCTCAAGTTAGGTGTAGTAGGGCATTTGCATAATCCCAACACTCTGGGAGGCTGAGGCAGGAAGTCTTCAAATTCAAGTCCAGTTCTGGAAACTTAGCAAGTTAGCAAACATTTCTGTATTGAAATAAAAACCTGCGATCCCCGGTACTGATAAAAAGGAAAAAGACAAAAAAAAAAAAACCTGCACAGACATAGGAGAGTGTCTCAGTGCGCTGGGATCCACGTACTGAAGAAAAGAAAGAAAAGCTGCAGTCTCCCTGGAAAGAATGAGTATGCGAGAGATGGCCTTTTCTTTTTCATTGAAGATTTTTTAGAACCATTCAAGTTTTTTTTACATGTGCATCCAGTACCTTGATGAAAGTCTGAATTAAAATATCATTGTACTCGATTCAAGAGCTACATTCTCTCTTGGAATATGGTGATTCAGCTCAATGTCCGTAACTAACGTGTCCAACTCTGAGTCTCTGTGCTTCCTTTATCTCATCCAAGGCTGAGCAGGTAGCAGCCTTCCCTGGTGGGAAAGGAGAGAGACAAGCTTAGAAACGAAATATGAGCTTTCCCTTGGTGGTGGTTGATTGGATAGGGAAAGGAGATAAGTGATATTTATTAAACACTTCTGCCACTATTCTGGGTACTTCATAGAAATGATCCATTAAATCCCGCTAAGCAACTGATGACACAGGTTTTACTGCTCTATTACAGACAAGAAACTAAACTTCCTAAAAATCAGGAACCTGTCCAGCATCCACTGCTGTGAAAAGAGTACTTTGCTAAGTCCAAATTTGGATTTAGATCTCCCTAACATCTGGTGTCTTTTTAAAAATAAACCACAGGGCAATTACTTTGTGACAGGATTTCCATGTATGATAGCTTACACTGCATGACAAAGTAGAGATGAATACAGCTGTGTGCTAACCAGCTGATTTACAAGCAATCAAAAGTATGTTGGCAACAAGAAACAGTCTAAGATTGAATGTCTAAGGCTCTGGGTTTTGATCTTTGCCGTATGACCAATTAGCGCCCTGAGCTTGAGTTTTGTCATGTATAAAATGAAACAGTTTACTGGATAATCATTAAGCTCTCTTCCAACCCTGAAGAAGCTGTTGTACTAGAAAGAAGCAAAGCTCATTAAGGCTATTGTCTAATTCGGATATTTTGCAAATCGCTGAGGTGAATGAGGTAGAAAAGTGGATTTAAGGTTAAATAGAATGGCAATAATTGAACTAAAAATAAAATCCTTATATTCTATCATTGAGCTGGTTACTGCCCAGTAGGGAATGAATTTAAGATGCAGTCTCAGGCTGGGGCAAAATGAAACACTACAATCTGGGGGATGGGGGAAGTTTGAAGAGCACAGTTTTATTTTTCCCTGTTTTAGGGGATGGAGAAATCCAAGACCCAGGGGCAAGAGGGCAGATGTGCCCCCCAAGACCTCTTTGCTTGGCATGTTAGTGGCCTCTTACTAGGCACTTCTGTGGCCATTCCTTTATGCACAAATGGGGAGATAGAGGGAGCTATCTGATGTCTCTTCTTACAAGGACACCAATCCTATGAGATTAGGGCCCCACTCCATGAGCTCATTTAACCTTTATTACTTCCTGAGAGGCCTCATCTCCATTTCCTGCCAGCTGGGAATAAGGGTTTCAAATCTGAATTTTAAGAGCTGACAAACATTCAGTCTGTGATATGCCAGCATCAGAAGATTAGTGGCAGGAGCATATTATGTCTGAATTTACAAACTATTTCCCTAAAACAAGTGAAGAGAACACCCTGTGAAAACATTAAGTCAAATAATATAGAGCACTGCATCTCTTTAACTCCAGCATTCATAAGAAGCACCTGGAGAAAGTATTGAAACATAGAATTTAAAATTAACTCTCAGATCACTTGTGATCAGAACAAAAAAGGAGACCATATAGCAACAGTCTTTGCAGTGTTCAGAAGGAAATTTGATAGGAATATCTTAGGGGAAATAAAGTTTTGTCACTAATTAATTCTAAAATAAATATGTCATCTCAACAATGAGGAACGAGTGGACAAGGTTTTTTGTTAAAAAAAAACTCAAATAAGTAACTAAAGCTACTTCTTACAGCATTTCTTATTGAAAGTCAAAGCTATAATGTCAAAATCAACTCAATAAAATCACTATTCTGTGATCACGGATTACCAGACGATTTCAAGATAAATGAAATTTTGTTTCTTCCAGACACATAATTAGAATTGGGTCAACAAAACATTGCCTAGTACAGGTCTGTAGGGAATCTGCTTCAATATAGATAAGATATTTGTGATAGGCATGAGTTTAAAAAAATAGCACTGCTACAAAGCTTGAAAAGATTTTTTTGTCTTAAGTAGTTTAATCATTCTCCTGGGGCTTGTGTTTATACAATTAATTTGCTTAGAAACTCTTTTAGTTTTTGTAGGCCAACAGGTTTTATCTAAAAGTAGGGATGTTAATGAGAGACAGAGGCTGTATCAGATTTGGAAATACCGTGTTCCATATCTAGTTTATGTAATTGTCCTCTGATGCTTTCTTTAAAGTCTCTATCCACATGTAGCTGAAGTTTTTGATGAAATAAAATATCCTTGGGAAACTCTAAGACCAGTAAGATAGCAGATTGTATTGGAAGAAGCAGAGTTCCTTGGTCTCAATGTTTCCCAAAATATTGGCTAAAAACGTCCTCAGCAATGTTTTGCACTAGACTTGCAGACAGGAGAAAGGGGAAAGTGTGGCAAATAAAACAAAAGGGTAATTTCACTGTGTTTTATTTATGGATCCATTTTCTTAGAGAATCTCAAAGCAGCATGCTTTGAAAGGTTGTAACTGACGAGGCAGCAGTGCACTGTGATTACAATCCAGAAACAGTGAGATGAGCCCTCTGCTGAACTGAAGCTGTGGGTGCTTCGTGACGTAGTCTCCCTCTGTCTGATCCAAGAAAAGGGAGCACATTCCTGTTACGCGTTGGTTTGACTCTAGAATGTTCCTCGTAAGCTAAAGCTGTGGTGACCAGGCGGTGATGCTATTAGGAAGTGGTGGAATCTTTCACAAGTGAGACTTAGTAGGAGGAAATCAGGCCATTTGGGATGTACTGTGAAGGGACTACCGGGACCCACCAGGCACCTCTTGCCATGATGGCCTGTCTTGTCCTAGGCTCAACAGCAATATAGCTGACTGACCGTGGACTGAAACCATGAGCCAAAATAAAAATTTTCTCCTTAAGAAATTGATAATTTAAAAAAAAAAAAGAAATTGATAATCTCAGGTATTTTGTCACAGTGAAGAAAAACTGATTAACTGATTAAGATACTTAGCTCCTAAGAGCTAGTATAGAGAGTTAAGGTTCCAGTAAAAGGAATAGACATGTTTGTATGCTTAGTAATTGTGCCACTGAATATTTTTGCCTATTTTAAGCTAAGAATATAATTGTATGGTATTATCACATTCCCAGAAGGTATATTTGTATTTTTATTTCCGAAACTTGAGCTTTGTGGCTCCCATTGATGGAAACTGGCTACAAAGATTTGAGATAGTTACACAAACATACACAAAATCATGTTGCCTAGTTCTGTATCAGAATTGTCTCATCAGGTAACATCAATGAAAATGCACTTTAGAATGCAGTGTAAATCACTTATCCATAATTCTACCAAACATTTCATAGGCAAGTTATATTTTTGATCTGTGCTATCATTTCTCCTCCACCAGCCATCCTTTGTCCATTCATGTATTCAAAAAAAGCTTGAACTCTGTACTGAGTGAAATGGAAAACTAACCTTCATTCCATTTGTCCTAAGGCTTTACCTTACAGAAATTACATTAGAAAGGAAGCAGAGTACAGAAATAATTGTACTACTCAGGGATCTCATGGACAATCCCATCACCCTTTTCTTATCCATGAAGAATTATAGACTTAATGCCTATTTCCTTTGGATTTCTTGTCTGTTTATGATCTTTGTATTCTTCCCTGGAAGCTGTTTGGATTCTTTGATATTTTACTTGCAGAAAAAAAGTCTTTCTATACCTAGTGTTTCTGAGGATCAAAGCAATCGAGGATCAAAGAAACTCAGATACTCTAAAACCTCCCCAAGCCACTGTTCCTAGCCCTCTCTGTGCTCTGTTAGCTTCACTGCAAATGTCCAGGCCAAAGAGACCCTGAGCACCTGCTACACATATAAATGACAATCAGATCAAATAGATTATTGGAATCCAATTATGAGACTGTAAGATGGCACTGTAATAAATAATACATATTGGTATTATTGGAGATCAAACTCTAGACAAATAAGATCATTTCATAATGAGAATGTGTTCTTAAACAGATGTTTCCAAATCAAAGCCCAAGAAATAATGTTTGGAAAAACTGAATGTACATGGACATCTAATTGTAATCAATATAAAATAATAAGTGTGATGGAGATAATCAAAGAAACTGAAATCTGGTTCTCTGAGATTAAGGATAGGATGCCACAGAGTGGTAGAGAATGCTTGCCTAGCATGCCTGACACCTTGGCTTTCATCTCCAACACTGCGAAAGAAATCTTTAAGAAGGTTAAGCTAATTGATGCCTCTTTAGGCAAACTGGGAATAGAAAGAAAAAGGTAGCTGAAGAAGAAGTAATGAATGAAATTCATGCAAGGCACAGATGGTATAATTCTAGCATTTATAGAATACATTGGTGGTTCCAACAATTTAAAGAAAAGAAACCAATTCTTCAAAAACCACAAACTTTCAAAGTTCACTGAAGAATGAATTGGTAACTTGAAGAATTTGATAGCCTAAAGAAAATCACATTTGTAGTTTAAAACCGTTCTGTGGAGAAAATTCCATGGCAAGATTGCTGCTCTGTTGAAGGCTGTTATACATTTTTTAACTAAAATGAATTTTTTTAAGCTATGCTTGTATTAATCTGAAAAGTAATCTGCAGTGCTCTCGGTCCTTTGAATGAGCTGGGTGAGCTCATGTGTCAGATTTTGCCCAGTGAACAAGCCAAGAAAAAAATTTGCAAAGCCATTCATGGCTATGCCTGAGATTGTGTTACCATTTCTGTCAAGAGTCCCAGCCCTGTCTTCAAGCCTGCTTCTTGCCCTGAAACCTGGGTTTGTTTTTGGTTCCTCCTAGCATTTGCTATAAATTTTCTCCACCTAACCTTGATATGTCTCAACTCTGCCTCATATCTTCCCAGTTTCCTGATTCCAACCTCTGAAGCCCTGGGGAGGCCAGCATGGGGACCCTGCAGTGTAGAATATGGGAAGGCTATTAGTGTTGTGTGTATATTGCAGCTAAATTTGTGTTGTCTATTTAGGTTATTTGGAAAGAAGAAATATATACATTATATATATATATATATATATATATATATATATATATGATCATTTTCATGCCCATTTAACACAGAATTCCCTATCTCCGCAGGTAATGTGCCATTTTATCAATAGCGTCTCTATTCTGTGAAGATGATAATGTCCTAATATTCTCAGCTTTGCTTTTCCATCCTCCAGGGACTCTCCTTTCTCAGGTATTAATCTGGCAGCCACGCTCATTAATATGATAAGGCACTCTGGTTTTAAACAGCTCCTCAGACCCAAACAGGCCATAATTGAATGGAAGATTTAATTGTGTTTTTTCTCAGCAAACAATCAGGCCAGGCGAACAAGGACACAGCAGACAAAGCCTCTCCCCCCACAGCCCCCACACACTTGGGAATGAAAGGAGTGTGTTCCCATTCACTAATAGGCAGAAATGTCACCGGATTTCACTGAGACTGACTTGAGGCTCGGTTGGGAGGAGAGAGCTATTGAATTTCCCCTTCAGGTTGGAAGACAGCTCAGCCACACAGCTCTCTCTTCTGCTGTCAGTCCTGTTGATTTGCCTTCAAGGTGGTCATTCAGAGCCAGTGAAAAGAAAAGGCCACTGTTTGCCATTTCAGTCCCAGAGACTTCACTGTGACTCTTGTCCAGCTCAAGATTTCAGCTCCACAGCTTGGCCCTGGGGCTCATGCAAAAGGACTGCAAGCATCCAAGCCTTGATGTCACCTTTTGTTCTGCTAAGTGGCATCCCCTCCTAGGGAGATAATCACCACCTCTCCTTCAAAACAGCCACCCCTGGAGGAGGGGTGGGGGGCTGGATTTGATGGAAGGTTGCTGGCCCTGAGCAGCACATTCCTTTTTCCTGTGTGCATCAACTCCATAAACCATGTTTTTAACCCTGGCAGTCAGCACCTGTTCTGCGCTGTCCCCCACTGCCTGCCTCCTCTCTCCCCCTCCACGGGCACTTCATTTCCAAGCTCTCTGCCTCCGAGCTAGAAAACTTGGCTATGAAAAGACATTTTCAACATTTTAATTTTTACTTATTTATTTTTCTTTTTTGGTTCTGAGAACTGGGAGCAATATCTGTTTGCTGGAGAGGTCACGCTCATTACTATTTTGAAAGACTTAGCATCGTGAATGGAGTCTATAATCCGGTTCCAAGGGAGCCAGGGCTACAGAACAGGGAGCAGGGTGTGATGTGAAAGTGCTTCAGGCTAAAAAATATAAAATAAAAAAAAAAAAAAAAAAAAAAAAAAAGAAAGTGCTTCAGGCTTTGCTGGTGCCAAACCTCCTTGCGGAGAATCACACAGACTTAGTTCCATGATATGCCGAGTCAAACCTGTCTTACACCCAAGAGACTGATTTTTGTCATGAACCTTGCCCAAGCTCATTTCTGCCGTGGTCACTAATCAAAATTAGACTTTTTTTTTTTTTTTTTGGCTACAGTGTGAGCAAAGTTGTGTCCTTTGTGTGACATTTGCTTAGACTGTCATCTGCTTTGTCACTTTCCTCATTGCTGGGACCTGATGCCTGACTTACAGGAGAGGCGGCTCAGGGTAATTCATGGTCCAGTGTCCTCAGGTTAGACTCTACCTGACAGGCAAGTAGAGCACTGTTCCTGTAATGATGGCCAGGGAATAGAGAGAGAAGCGAGGAGCAGGGGAAGAAGCAGGGAGATAACACCCTTCCGGGTTCTCCCCAGTGGCTAAGGCTCCTGGCCAGACCCCATATCTGAACAGCAAGTCAGCTATAACTCCTCCACGATTCATTCAATCACTTTCCAAAGCCCTGTCTTTGATGGACATTTGGATCCAAATCATAACACATGTGCTTTGCGTGACCTTTGCTGAACACGGAACAGAGGTATGTTCAGTACCTCTTCCCTGTGTGGTAGGCACCTTTGCCCCTGTTAACTCCAGACCAGGCAGCAAAGACTTAGTCCCTGCACATGAAGGATGATATGGATGTCCCTCCTATTCACAGGAGACTGTGTCCCAGACTCCCTAAGGGTACCGAAATATGAGGGTGCTCAGTTTCCTTACAGAGAATGATGCGACATTTGCATGATTCTTGTGAATATCTTCCTATATCTTTCTAATCATCACTACACTTACACTGAATGCACTGTGAGTGCTAGGAAAATAGTTGCTATACTATATTGCTTAGGGAATAATGGCAAGAAAAAACATCTGCCCACATACAGTCCAGGCATCATTTCTCTCAGTCATTTTCCATCCATGGTTGGTTGAGTCTGCGGATGTAGAACAAACCACAGATATTCAAATCCATCTTCAAGTTATGATTGTGGGAGAACCCAGGCCATGGCAGGCAGCTCAGATTACACTACAACTTGCTCTCAGATTCTCAATTTCTTTCCAGGCACAAGTCCGGAGCTTATTTTTTTTAAAGAATATTTATATGAATAAGTATCCATAGCTTTGCTCCCAAACTCTTGTCTGCACGTAGCCAGATTACATTTCCTGTCTCCCGTGAATTTCAGAGTGGAGACAAACCTGAACTGCAGTTAGTGAAATGTGAGTGGGAGAGATGTGTGCCTCCTCCAAACCTCACTCATAAATATGAAGAAGTTTTTTAAAAAAGACTTCCATGAGCACTCATTTTTCCTTTCTTTCCCTCTGTGCTATAGCCAACAGCAGCACCTTCATGGCACTGGATGGTACGTGAGGAAGGTGATGGAGACCTCTAGACTTTAGGACCTAAATGACCTCATGGAACAAAACACCCCTTCATTTTTCTCTTTTTTGTTTCTTCTTTCTTCTTTCTTTCTTTTTTCCTTTCTACCTTTCTTCCTTTTTTTCATACTGGGAACTCAACTCTGGGCACCCATATGGAGCTGTATCCCCACTGATTTTTATTTTTTGTTTTGACAAAAGGTCTCTCTAAGTCACTAAGCTGCTCAGGATGGACTTGAACATGCAATCCTTTCATCTCAGTCTCCTCTTTCTTATCTGCCCTGAAACTGCACAAGGTAAGTTGAGTAAGAAATGTTAGCACGGAATAAATCTGTATTTCTTTGAGTCAGTGGGTATTTATTTCTTTCCAAAATAAGTGAGACTAAAAGCAATGAAAAGAATTTCAGAGAAAATAAAATCATTAAGTTTGAATATCTTGTTCTAAACCCATAATTTCCTTCATATCAAAGTTACTTAAAACAAAACAAAACAGAACAGAACAAACAAATTTAAAACAGTCCATTTTTCAAAAAAAAAAAAATTAAGGAGGAAAAAAAAAACAGAAAAAGTGTACAAGTTATACAGAATTTCAGAAAAAATAAACAGTAGGAAATCACTAGTTAATAGATCACATATTGTCATCTTAGAAATGTTCAAGTTACAAAATTAAAGCATATAAAGTGGACATTCAAACAGTGAGACTGCAAACAGTTCTATTCAGTGATCCAACAAAAATTCAGTAATATGGTTATCTATCTTATACACTTAAATATACATGCAGTTGTATCCTTTAGAGCACTTTCTTTTCCTCTCTTTTGTACAATGACAATTACACATTTTGGTTTTTATTACTCCCACAGTTCTTATTACTTTTTTTTTGAAGAGAGTAAAACCAAATGTGACATATCAGAACAGAGTCAGTCAAATCAAAAGGATGGACATAATCCATAATGTAAAAACAAAATACAGGGAGATCAACAATGGTTACCATAATGCCTCTTGCTATCTTAAAAAGAATTGCCTATATCATCAGTTATAATAAAATTGAACAAAACAGTAAAGAACAAAACCAATAAAACCAAAACATTGGAAACATTAAGGACTTCAAAAGAAGATAATAGTCAAACCAGAATGGGTGTCATAATGAATCTTATTGTCTTCACAGTTGCTGCCTATACTCTCAAACTTGATATTATCAAGCAAAACAGAATAGAGTAAAATCAGTCAAAACAAGATGGTGAGAGCAATACAGGGTTTCAAATCAAGTTAAAAGGAAATCAAAGTGGGTTACTATAATATATCCTGCTATTTTTTATTTATTTTCCCTTAATTAAAAAGATAAAAATAAAAAAGTAAATAATAAAAAAAGGAGATTGAGATAAAAGAGGACATAACAACAAAACAGCGCAGGTCAAACGTAACCATTTAAACAAAATAGTGTTTTACCACAAGATATCCCGACATAAAAGTAGTTACCATAGTGTCTCTTTCCTTGAAATCTTTGAGTATAACTTAGTATACTGTAGCATCAAATGTATCAAGACAATGTAAAACCATTCAAGAGAATGATAGTATTACAGAGTATTTAGAATTAACTAAGAGAAAATGAACAATGGTTTCTGTATAATCTCCTTGTCTATAAAAGTTTTTGTTTATATTATCACATATAATAAAATCCAATAAGATACAACATGTTAAGACCGATGGAGACAGAAGAACAAAAGCTTGATGGGACTTCAAAACAAGATGATATTAAATCAGCACTAGCTATTATGATGTCTTATTTTCTCCAAAATAGCTGTTCCTACCATCCAACCTTCTCTGCCTCATTTCTGTTGAGCTCTTTTTCTGTCATTAGTTGTCAGTTTATCTTCTTCATTCCACTTTTCTGCTCCATTAATTGTGGCCTCTCTGCCACTGTTTCTGGAATCTTGGTATTTTTCTCTTTTAGAATGTCCTGCAGTATTCTCTGTAGAGTTCAATTGGTGGTTGCAAATTTCCCTAGTTCTTTATCCTGGAAGCACCTTTGCCTGGCGGTGCACCAGAAGCCTGGTTTGGGCTAGCCTACTG
Source organism: Cavia porcellus (assembly GCF_034190915.1). Taxonomy (NCBI): domain Eukaryota; kingdom Metazoa; phylum Chordata; class Mammalia; order Rodentia; family Caviidae; genus Cavia; species Cavia porcellus. Next base: position 59,288,032 of record NW_026947506.1, on the reverse strand, counting down.
GGTCTTAGTCCATGGCATCACCCAGGCCAAGCGCTCCCCACCAATCCCGCTTGGGAGGGAAATATGCAACTAAATTCACTGCAGCGTCCTGTTCCGGCTAGTCAGCCTGGTCCCAGAATGTCCTCTGTTGGAGCCTCCTAGTCTATGGAAGGGTCCCTGTTGCTCTCATTCACCGTAGGTTGATGCAGGGCTCCCCACCAGTCCCGCTCTCAACTCTGTTTGCCGATTCCCACTCTCAGAGCTTTCACATCTCTGACCCTGCTGTGCCAATTCAGACGCAGCGGTGGCGGCAGGAAATTCAAATTGCGGTTTCCAGTGGCACAGGGTCCAGCTTCGGCACTGAGATATTATCTGTTCCGGTTACAGCACCAGGATTGCATTTCCAGTTGGTTTCTCTGAGCTTAGTTCATTCCTGGGTTGGCAGGCTGTATCTCCCCTTGCTTAGGACTCCTCACACCGCACCATTCCTGGATTCTAAACTGGCTATCTCAGAGAGTCTCCATAGCTGCTGTTATCTATTCACCATATTCTCCCAGAAGTCCCCTGTAACAGTCCATTTAAGGCTGGGTGTGTGTCTTAGTGGTTGGTTGCTTGCTTAGCATGCGGGAGGTTCTGGGTTTAATGCTCAGGCCAGCAGTCAATCAAATAAAGTTCATCAAACCTAAATCTAATCAATACTCATCAGTTATCCTACAGTTATGCAGAATCATTTTGCTCACTTTAAGAACAACTGTTCACAAACTGTATAATCTTTATCAGCTTTTCAGGAAAGAAATCCTAGACTGTAGTATTTTCTATGTAATTTGCTTTCCCGCCAGGAAGATGTATTTTCTAGCCATCTATAGAAGCTTGTTCTCTCCAAATCTACTATCTCATTTCCCCAAAGGGATGCCCACGTAACATTTATAGATTCAAATCATATGTTGGAATTCCCTTATTAAATAAATACATTAAAGTGGTAAAGTGCTTCCCCAGCATACACAAGACCTTGGGTTCAGTTTCCAGACTGAAAAAAGAAAAAGAAAAATTAAACAGGAACAGAAAAAGGAAAAGGAAAAGGAAAGGAAAGGAAAGGAAACAAATGATCTAATGATAGTAGCAAATGAAAGTATAATTTAACATGAGTTTCAGTAATTATGAAATGGTTATATTTCATTAAACCTCATGCATATAACAATAACAAAATTGGAACACAAAGAATGAAACAATTGGCACAGTGATCTTTCTAATGGTGTTGGAGAAAATCAAAAAGTGGGAGAAATTGGAATAATTCAAGTCTTGAATGATAAAAACTGTACCCAGTAAGATCTGTACTTGTATGACTTTTCCCCTCGGGCTCTTCCCAGTATTTTTAGGGCACATTGTCTAGAATGCAAGTGGAAAACACAGCCTTGTTAGTCTGAGATGTCAGAATTTAAGGGTTTCAAAGCTGCTCAAAACTAGGCAGAAGATACCAAAAAGAAGGAAGCCTCAGCCAGGGAAATTCTCAGATTTACATATAAATCCCTCTCAAATACTTGACTGAGATTTGGCTTTGCTTATTAAGGAAGATGTCAAGACACTCAACAGAGTGCAACAGCTAGAAAGTTGAAAAATTGGAGCAAGAATCTTAGCGGTTCCCTACTGGGGGAGAAATAGAGTTTATAACTTGGGTTCCATCAAGCTACAAGGGTTGGGTAAGTAGGCATGTCTTTCTGTTGATGTCTTTCTTATATGTAAAGACTGTTCAGTTCTAAGCGTTGATCCATAGACTAAGACTAAAAGAAACAATGTAACAGCACCACCCCAACAAGGGTAAAATGTAGTAAACATGTGTTCAAGGTGATCAGCTCATAATCAGATTACTTATTACTTCATTACTCAGCTTATAAAAACAAAAGCAAAAACAAAACAAACAAACGAAAAAGAAACAGCTTATGAAAAAAAGCTGTAGAATTTAGAGTTTTGGCAATGCAATATCCACAATGTCCAGTACACAGCAAACAATTACCGTACTGGACACAGAAAGAACAGTGAAATGTGTTGAGAGCAAAATCGGTCAATAGATGAGAAGGCCCACAGTAACCTCAATGTTGTAATTAATACAGGGACTTCAGGGCAGTGAAGCAAGGTATGACTGACAGTGGGAACTAAAGGATGGATATGGTTCCTGAGCTGAAGAGGAGCACCAGCAGAGGTTAGGAACTACTGGAAAATACAATTGGAGCCTTAAAACTTAAAATATACTGTTCAAAATAAAATTTTCCCTGGATGGATTTAACAGATTTGATCCAGTAAAAGACAGTTCATGACCTTAAAAGGGATCAAAAGACTGGAAGAAAATTGACCAGGTTCTCCGAAACATGGGACAATATTGTTCCAGAGGAAGAGAATAGAGATAAACAACCCAGAAAAAAAACACATAGGAATAATTTTGACTTCCCAAAATAACTCAACATATAATAACTCAACACACACACACATTTATATATTTCAAATATGCAAGAAAACTACATCCCAGATAAATAAAATGTGAGAAAATTCACTGATAGCAGATATGAATTAAAAATATTTCCTGTTATGTTTGATACATCATGTCAACTTGAGAAGTTGAGAAGTTTAACTGAGAGACTCAGCAGGATGCCAGGGTTCTTGCTTTATAAATACCCTCATGCTGTGCAAAGGAGGGCCAGGAGATTCTGTGAGTGCTACAGCTGCCCTGGAGTGGGGTGGGCGCTGGCTACAGTACAAGGAGGAGAAGAGGCTTGCATTTTCCCCTTTTGCTCTTTTGCTCTGGCTGCTGCCTTGAAGTGCTGCCCCTGTGCTGCGTCACCCTGCCTTGGAGCCAGCTGATCATGGACTGAAACCTCCACAACAGATGAGCAAAGGAGACCTTACTTTCCTTCATTTTGAGTGTTGGGTATTTTGTTCCAGCAATGAGAAAAAAGTAGTCAAGACATTTCCTCAGTTTGAAAGTAAGTGATCTAATATAGACACACATCTGTAAAAAAGGAATGAAAAGGGGCAGAAACAGTAAATACAATCAATCTTCATTATTTGCAGACTTCATATTTGATAATTCAACTACTCATTAAAGTTTACTTGTAATTCTCTACTCGATGTCTGTGGTCCTTTTGCAGCCATTTGAATACCCGTGCCAGCTGGCAACATATTCCAGTCACATTAGCACCCGAACTGCACCTGCTGTGAGATCAAAGGCAGCACCAGATCCTCACAGGAGCGTGAATCCTCCTGTGAACTGCATGTGAAGGATCCAGATCGTACTATTTTGAATCACCCTGAAACCCTCTTGTCCTCCCCTCTTGCCCAGTCTATGGAGAAACTGCTGTGAAACCAGTCCCTGGTGCCAACAGTGTTGGACTGCTGTTTTATGGCACTATCAGTTATAAGTTCGGTGTAAATGAACCAATATATATTAACAGAAATGCACTTAGACATAAACACCCGTGAAAGATTGGATATTGATGCACAAATGAAAACTTGTGGTCAGAGGTTCAGAGGCACCTAACCCTAAATTTCCTTTGAGATCAATAATTTAGTCTTCTTCAGTAATTCAGTGACTCCATAGAATATTACTCTGTGTAATGAGAAGCAACTAGACATGGTGAAATAGAGAAGTCAATCACTTTATAAATTCTTTAAAGACACATGATTATTTAGTGCAAAAATGTTAACACTGCTTTATAACTTTATAAAATATATAGATGCAAAATATGAAATAAAGATGACACAAAAATGAGGGAGAAGAGCAGAATTGTTGTATTTCATATGAAAAAATATACTATTAGATCCATGTAGATAGACTGTGATGATGAATATTTTCATCACTGGAACAACAACTATGAAATTAATATAAAAAAGTATCTCATCACAATCTTTTGAGTGGAATAAGATAGAATATTAAAGCGTTTTATTAGTTAAAAATCAGGAAAGAAGGCACGGAGAAATAGAAAATAAATGGAACAGATACAAAATAAATATAAAAATGGTTAGTGTAACTACACAAATAGCAATGCAGTATTAAATGTAAGAAACAAAAGTCACTGAATTAAACTGCAAAGACTGTCATATTGGACATAGAAAAGGATGAACGAGTGAGTGAATGGAAAAACTGATCCAATAGGCTTAACGAATATTTTTGTCATCAGGAAACACAGAATATGATATTTTCCTCCATTCTCAATGCATACAATATATTAGAGGGTCTAATGTCACTCCTGATCTTGAACTAAACATGAAACTCAGGTATAAGTGTCTATAGCAAGAATTTTACAGACTAATCATTTGTGTAACTAAAAAAGGAGATTGGCTTATAATCTTCAAATATTATCTTCCAAACAAATGATTTTCCCCCATTTTTTGCTGAATGAATGTGTTTAGAAAACATATAATATTAGTTTCTCTCTGTTTTAGGGTCTTTCATGAATCTCAGATTTTGTGAAATGGATGAACACCAATGGTTTCTACAAGAGTTTATTGTTACAGAAACAGAACAAACACAGTGTCACCTGGTTAATAAGTGGATACTACTGAAGGTGTGATATACTGATCACTATTCATTCTGCACTCATAAAAAATTGTCTTAGAAGACTAAGCAAAACTAAAATGGTTATGTTGACATTTGTTTATTTGTGTAGCACAGTGAATTCTCAGTACATGTTTGATGGGTTGAACTGAACATATGTTGACACAGATCTGTATACAGAATGTGATAGGAAATTGCTTTTCATAGCTCAGAAATCAACAGTAGGGCTTGATTGATAACCTCTACCTCAGCAACTCTATTAGGCCACTTGAGAGTCTGAGGCAAAAACTTAAAGGGGTGTTTATCCTCAGGCATTCATAGGACACTAAAAGGGAGCCCCCGCTTCCATTTTGTGTTATGGATACCAAACTTAGGAGCACCTAGACCCAACTCTGCATGTGACGAAAAGAAGACAGGAGCATCCAAAGCAAGAGAACCAGAAATGTGGATGAAGAAGTCGACACAGGACAAAAGAATGTAGGAGTGGAGGGAAGTGGGGTGCAAGACTAGAACGGCAGACTGCTGAAAACCTGACAAGGTTTCTGTGTGATCTGCAGAAGCTCTTGGCGTTTTATCATGGATAAAGGTCAACAAACACAGTCTTCAATGTCACGGTTGTTTTTAAAGAATCACTGTGATAAGTCAGTGTAGAAAATGGCTTGGAGGAGAAAGATTAAAGCCAGAGTGAGCTCAGGAGCTGCCACAATTGACCCTGGAAGACCCATCTCTGGGCGAATGTCTTGAGGGAGCAGGGAGTGGACTTCACCTGGCCTTGCTCACAGGTTGTGTGTGATGGGGGCCACTCATGACTTGCTGGTCTCTGGATTTGCCAAGTATCAGTTTAGGAAAACAAGAAGAAGAGCAGGCTTTTAAAACACTGGAACACAGGAGTCCCGATTATTTTTTGTTTGATTTTTTGGTTGGCATCTGTTTCTTGCACACCTTCAACACAGCAAACAGAGCTGGCTTTGATCTGATTTTCACATTTTCACCTCTAGCAACTAGGGCTGGATAGGCAAACAAGATCTCACCAGTGACCTGAAACACTTTAGCTCCAGAAATAGGTAAAAAAGCAACTTCTGGGTTTACTAAGGAAAAAAATTAAAAAGGCAAGAGTGTGCCTGGAAGCCTGGTATTGACATTATGGCCCTGGCTGAGAAGCTCTTGGCTTGGAAATCCATCTCAAATACCTGTAGGGCCTTACTCTCTTGCATAATCTTTATTTTAAAATCAGCCCCTTCTCAGATCCCCTAGAGCTATGCTAAAGAAAAGTTAATGTGTGTTAAAGCAAAAGCTTACACACACAGGCATACTACTCCAGATATTAGCCAAAGTTCATGGAGTCTCACCGTCTATAAGGGTAATCTTTTACCTCATTCCTGAGCATCCTCAAGTGGTTCGTTCTCTATATACAGTATATATTTACATACTCTCTATGCATACATGTATATCATACACCCCCCACACACACACACACTCCTTAGATAAAGACATGGCACAGCTCAGGATTGATTTCTAAAATACATAGACTTAAACCTAAGTAATTTTATTTCACATTTGTGAAAGCAGAAGCCTTCATGTATATTGAAAGATACACATAGAGACATTTTATTCTCCACTGTAAACATTAATGAGAAATAACTCTGCCCCTTCACGGCTCCTCCTTTGGAAGTCCTGCAGCCGTGGCAACCCCAGACAAAGCCTCACTCACAGCCCACGTGCGGCTCTGGCCCCTAGCACACCATGCTGCCCACAGCATCTCCTCACCTGGCTTCTCCAGGGGAGCAGGGTCCATGTGAGGGCGGAGGCCTGAGCTCTGGGACCTCCAGATGCAGGAGAGCAGCAGGCACAGGTGCATGTTCCAAAGAGAAAGCAGAAGGGAAGGGGCTGGAGGAGAGGGCAGTGAGGGAGCAGAGCTGAAGAGAAATAAAATACTTTTCCTACTTGGCTAAAATTTTAAGGTCAGATGGAGGGACCAATAAGCATAGTGCTGTCTACAAAGTACAAAACAGAGTTAAGACAGGGCTGGAGAGCTTATCTCACAGCTGGTTTTAAAATTACTATTTTACCACTTTGCAGCCTCAGGTATACAGCATAAGGACAAGTTTCCTAATTATTAAATAATAACACACAGGAATAGTATAGCTCTGGGCTGATATTCAGTGAATGCTCTGGGAATGTAGAGATATTTTTGTAAGTGGTGACTGTATTACTCAGGGTCTAACCAGCAAGGCAGAAGCCTCTTTAGGTATTAAGGACAGAAAGGCTTATGACAGGGTATTGGGGACACAGAAAAAGGGAGATCAGAAATCCAATCACAGGTGATGAGATTAATAATAGCAAAAGTTCACGACTACCTTAAAACTACAGGAGCTCAGGGAGGTTGGAATTATGACTACTTTGGTTCAGGGCATGCGGGCTTTGAGGGAAATATTGCATTTGCTTATGGAGATGCTGCTGGGGGTGGAAACACACATGAAGCTCTGACTTTTCACATTTCCCACCCATTGCCTATGGTGGCTGAAGCCAGCAAAGGCTGGATGGTGCAACCTGCAGGCCAGGGCCTCAGGGGAACAGGGCGGACTGGGAAGGGTGAGGTGGGTTCTGAGGTCTCATTCTCTGAGGCACAGAGAATGAAGAGTTCAGTGTTGCCTTTGGGAACCACTCACTGCCTGTAACAAATGTTGCTGAGAGCTGTTTGGTTCTGCCAGAATAATGTAGAAATAACCATAGTGCCTTGCCTCTTTCATCTGCATGGACAAATAGGTATTCAGCCCAGAAATTCAGCTCTGAGAAGCAGCCTGGGCTCATCTTAGGGACTTCAGAAAGGCTGAGGCATCAGATGACCCCATGGGGGAACTGCTGAACCGAGGCTGAGACTTGCACAAACTCTCCCCTACTGGGTTCATTAGAGTGCAGTTGGATGGAATATATTAACACCTGTGGGAGCCTCTCTCCATGTGCAGACACAGTGAGAAAAATATCTGCATCTTCCTCACAGCATGCGTGTTGGTGCGGGGGTGGGAGGAGAGGAGGGCTTTCACTTCAGTTTATTTAGGAGGAAGGATGCTGTCTAGATACTTCTTCCTGGCTATGTAAGGGAGTAAATGCCAAAGGCCATGAACAACAGGCTACACAAGGTCCCGCCCTGCCCTTGGCTCAGGATTCACCTCACCCAGTCTGCTGCCCTCGTAGGTCAAGGTGTTTAGGTCTGGGAAAGAATAAACTGCTAGACTTGCTTGGCTTAGATCTAGGTGTAAATGTTGTCTATGACAATTTAGGTTGCTCTATGCCTTTGAGGCAGGTGACAAAACCTCCTGAGTCTTAGGATTCTTCTCTGAAAAATGTGATTCTTTAAGTTGTCCTTAAGAAGACTAATGGACACGATGTCGGACATGCGCAAGTGGTCCATGCATGTTTTTGTCGACTTTCAAAGGATAGAATTGTGACTAATATTTCTGACTTGATTCAAAATGATACAATGGTGGTATAATGAAGGTGATGATGACTTCTATAGTCATTTTGGAAGCAGTGAAGAAAATACTTCTTTATACTTTAATTCTATAATTTGGGGCAATTAAACATGGGAAATTGAATAGAAAATGTTCTTAAGGTTTTATGGAGCCACTCAGGTCTTTTGTGTGCCTATCTTACCCCTGCCTTATTTATAGTGGAGATTTGCTTATACTGGCCTGAGGAGTGGACTTTTTATATCTCCATGATGAAATGTCTTAGAACAAAACTGTACCATGTAAGAAGAATACTAATAGACATGCACATCCTCCAATCTAGTCTTCTGCCATAGAATTTTGCTTATTCAGATATAGATATAAAGACATATATATATAGAGAGAGATATAAAGACATATATATATATATAAAGACATATATATATATATATATATATATATGTAATGTCAGTGTCACAATTCTCTCTCCAGACAGTTTTTCTGTCTCCTATTAGAAAACAAAATAAATAGGAACACGATTTTTATGTCAAAGGGCATAACACAGTGTTTGGCATAAACCTAGATCTTAATTATTTTTCATAAAATTATTAAATTGCACAAGTTGCCTGTGGACAAGATGGGTGCAATTATTCCTAGGATAAACTAATTTTTGAAATCAAAGAGCTGAGACATAAAATGTAGATATGAAGAGCATTAGATGTTAGAAATAGAAGTCACTCCTGTTTGTAGGACAATCCTATGCTTAATTCTATTGCAAACATCTGGTTCTTTTGCCCTTCATCTAAGTAAGCGGTGTAGACTGTGATTTTGAAGTACATTCACAGTATTTGTTGAAATTGAGCCAAAAAGTATTATATGAATTCAGGTGATTGGAAAGACTGATTTCAAAACTCAGCATCTCCAGATGACTGCCAAGTACATTCACATCAATTTACAGTTCTACCACTCCAGTTAGAGGTGGAACTCCAGAATTTCTTTAAAATAACACAAACATTCTCAAGGATTTAAATGTCACAGGTTGAAAGTCAAATAGAACTTTGCTGGCAAAGGGAGAAGTGCCTATTCCTAATGCACAGTAAATGTTGTGAAAGTTGGCCTCCAAGCTATGTAATGAGGGCTAAAATCTGGTCTCAGACTTCCTTTAAGAAAGTCTTTGGGAGAACAGAGTAAGGTAGACCTGAGACTAGGAAGGCCTTGCCAAAGGAATTAAAATCCATTTCTCTGTCTTGTACCCCTGAAATGGTTACTGCTCTAGGTTCTAAAATGCATCCATATCTTTCCAGAGTAAGTATTTTAGTTGTTTTTCTCTTGTTGATGACACAAAATATCTGACACCCAAAGGTAAAGGGGGAAAGATTTATTTAATTCACAGTTCATAGAGGCTTTGGTCCATAACAAAGCAAGAGATAACAAATCTGGTCTCAGAGTTGCTTTAAGAAAGTCCCTGGGAGAATAGAGTGAGGAAGACCTAATATCTAAGATTTGGAAGATGATAAAAGCAACAAGGGGAAAAAGACTTTGCTGTCCCTTGTATTGCATGGTGAGGCTACCTGCCCTAGATCAGGTATAGCACTCATACCCTTAATCCTAGCCAGAACCATGCCAAACCAATCACCGGACCAATTTACTAATCACACATCCTTAATCCCAACATTACACACTAAATTCAGCCACTTCTGAAAATCTCATCTGCCCATGACTATATGAAGCTTTGGGGAGGGGGGCATCTGGACATAAGGCCATAAAAGTGAATCTGAAGGATGGCATGCTAGACAGCCCTGGACCAGGAAGCTTGGGATGCCCATATCCCAAATGGTGCTTGGGATGCTAGTGGAGACAGATGGAGGTCACCACTGACCTCAGAATTTCCAGTTTCCCATTCCTTCTGCTGAAGCTCAGCTTTTCCATGAGACAGACATGCCAGGACTCTGATGATGACCAAAAGAGTTGGGATTGAAGGGAGAGGGTGACAGAGAGATGGACCAAGACATTTTGTAAGACTTAAAGTATGGGGCGTGTCATTTTCTTGCTGTTGGGACACTCTACCTGACATCTATAATTAAAGGAGGAAAGTTAATTTTGGCTCATGTTTTCAATCCAGGGTTGGCTGGCTCCAAGGCAGAAATGCAAGGTTGGAGAGCCTCATTGCAGCCAGGAAGCAGAGAGAGGAGGGAGGAACTGGGAACAAAAATACAACCTTCCAGGTCACCACCCACTCTCAACGACCTGCCTCTTTCAACCAGCCTTCAACAGCACATGCAATTCTGAATTTATCAGTGGATTAATTCACTGACGAGTATAGCATTCCCATGATTCACTGATCTTCCAGCAGTTCTACCTCTGAATACATGAGCCTTTCGGAGGACATTCTTTACATAAACTGCATCGGAAAGCAGAATGCAAAGAGCCTTGCACACCTTGTTAAACGAATGGATGATTTATTCAAGACACAGTGGGCGCCAAGTGGAGCTAACAGAGTGGACACTAACTTGACTGATTTGGATTTTAAGTTAATCATTTGAAGGAGTAAATAAGAAGAGAATATTGAATATCATGATAAGAAGAGTCAGTGAAACTTAGTAGTGGAGAAGCATTCACAGGTTAGCTATGTTACTTTTTTCTATAGATGAATAAATAAAATATTGCCAGTGTCACCAAATACCCAAGCTCTAAGAGCAGCCCTGTTCCCTCACAGCCATGCAGCCATTTCCAGCACCAGTCAAGCACCACCCTATGCTCCAGTCAAGCTCCCCTCCCTCAACTTCTTTGAATTAACTTGGCGCCAGCAGGATCCAGGAGTTGATCTCCTAATGATGCTTGGTTTTTACTTTTCAGGTTTAATTTTCTTCCTCCCACCATGCTTGCTCTGGCTCACATCGTAACTTTTGCCACAACTGTAAAGGGAGATGAATAATGACTTATCTTGGCAGCATAAAAACTGAAGGAGTTTAATATTGGAAAATCAGTCAGTATGATTTGCCGTATTAACAAAATTAGAATGAAAACATATGAAGTTCTCAACGAATGGATAAAAAGCATTTGCTAAAGTCCAACAAATCCAACATCTGTTGCAAATTCAAAAGTCTCAGTAAGGTAGAAATAAAAAGGAACGTCCTTCACCTGTGGAACAGTCTGAACCAAACCCATAACAGGCAAAAACTTTAATGGTGAAAGGCTGACTTTTCCCCGTAACATGAGAAATAAGCAGAGACCATCTCTCACCAGGGTCTCTAGTTATGCAGTATGATACAAAGAAAAAGGAAAGGAAAGAAGAGAAGACATACCCAGGTTGGAAAGAATCAAGTAAAATTGTCTTTATTACCAATGACATGATTTGTGTAGAAAATAGGGCAAAATATCCAAAAGCCCATCAGAATTAATAAATGAATTTAGCACGGTTGCAGGATATAAGGCCAATACACAAAAATCAGTTCTAAATTTTATATACTATAAGTGAATAATGGAAACCTGAAATTAAATTTTTAAAAATCTTTTACTAGGCATAAAAGATATGAAGTACTTAGAGGAACTGATAAAAGAAAGACCTCTGTACAAAACACTAAAAACATTACTTAGATGAATTACAGAAGACTTAAATAAATGAAGAAATACACTGTTCATGGGTCAGAAGCTAACATACCGTCAGATGCCATTTCTCCCCAGACAGATGTACACATTCAATGCAATACTAATTGAAACCTTATGAGGTTTTTTTGTTTGTTTGTTTGTTTGTTTGTTTTTTTTGTAGTTGTAGTTGTTGTTTTGTTTGGCTTTGCTTTGTGCTTTTTGCAAAACAATGGACAAACTGATGCTAACATTCATCTGAAAATACAAAGTCCTGAGAATAGCCAAATAATTTTGGAAAAAAAATAGCTGGATGATCTTAAGCATTATATGGTATTATAGCATTATATTATTTTAAGACTTATTCTAAAGCTATAGTAATCAAGACAACATGGAATTAATGTTGAAATAGGTGAACATGGTGAAATACAGTGGAATGAAGAAACACATGAGGAGCTGTATGATAGACCCACACACATATGGAAAACTGGTTTTAAACAAAGGGACAAATGTAAATTTACAAATTTACAAGTGTAAATTAGCAGAGAATGATCCTGGTACAAGTGAACGACACACATATGCATACACACACTCATATCTCTTACTGTATGGAAAAAAATTTTTCAAAGTGTAAAATTTTGAATTTTTTTTCAAAAATTCCAAAAATTCAAAATTTTACAACCGAGTGTCAAACCTAAAAGAAAATATAGAAAAAGAATTCATTATGAAGATGAGTTGACCAAAGGAATCATTAGCTAAGATAGCAAAAACACCACTTAACAAAGAACAATTTAAGTTGATCTTCACCAAAAGTATAGTCTTCTGCTCTTCAAAAATCACTATTAAAAGGAATTATTAACCAACAAACATGACAATAAGAATGAACCTCAAAATTGCTCTGGTGAGAAACAGTGCACAGTGTATGAATTTCCATTTATAAAAACTTATAGAGTATGGTAAGGAGTTCTTTTAGTAATGAAAGCAGAGAGTGGTTGTATGGGGTAGGTGTTTGAATAGAGAATATACACACATGCTTTGCAGATCATTAATATGCTTTTTATCTTTGTCATGATGATAGTCTCACAGGTATATTCAGATGCCAAAATTTATGAAATTGTGTACTTTAAATAGTGGCAGCTTATTATGCCAATTATACCCCAGTAGACATGTTCAAAATAAATTTTAAAAATGAAAAATTAAGGGAAATACCAGGAGCTGCTGGGGATGAAAACCAGAGGGAAGCTAGTAGCTCTGAAAGGAGAGAGTGGACCATAGTTGGAAGACTGAAAAGAGATCATGTCAGTTAGGAAACTCAGAGTCCACATGCAGAAGGTGAAGATGTAAGAACGTTTCACAGGGCTCTTCTCTTCTGTATGAAGGACTGAAGCCAAGGTATTTGCACTGATATATCCCCAGTCTTACTTCATCTCATTTGTTTTGTTTTGTTTCTAAGCAGGTTCTTGCTATATTCCTCAGTTGCCCAGGCCAGGTTTGAAATTGTGATTCTCTTGCCTCAGCCGCCCAGAGTATAAGAATTATAAGCATAAGCCACCAGCCTAATGATTCCATTGGGCTCTTGAAAAGATTAAATCTAACTATATGTAAATTATAAGGATGATAATAAGCAATAAATATGTTAGTGGTACATCGAGAGTAGTATTATGATAATACTATGATACTGTTAGTTAATACTACAGTGACTCAAAGCATAAATTCACTTTCAACTGGCAAGATGGGAAATCAAGACTGGCTTCCTGGAGGGATAGCATTTCACTGGAAACATGTCGTAGTCCCTTTCTCTGGGACAAATACCCGTTATTTACACTAAAGAAAGGAAGTTTGTTTTGGCTCACAGGTTTTAGAAGATTCAGTCTGTAGTTGGCTGATGCCAAGGTAGGAAGAGCATGATGGAAGGGTCTGGCAAAAGAAGCTGTTCTCATCATGGTCTGGAAGCCGAGAGAGAAGGGAGGACAGAGCCAGACATAGAAGCACTGGACACCTTCCAGATCACACCGCCAATGACCACTTCTGCCGGGCCTTACCTCCCAACAGGAACACAGCTGTAGCACCTCTGAGACAGTCACCTTCCAAAAGCCCCACTGGGGAGCTCATGGTGGGAGATGGTCCCTATCTAAACCATAACAAGGCATAAGGGACTTGACGTGTTGGTCTTGTTGAAATGTTTATCTCTTTATGGAGAGAGTATCCCTGGGTCACAGTGTGTTCCTTTTCTTACATCTTCCCTCATCACCCCAGCTCTTTCTGTACCTCCCCGACGATTTCATGAAACCAGCTCCATAACCCCCAGCATAATGGTTTTAACCTTCCGGGAATACAGGAAACATAAAGCCATAGAATTTCAGATGTAGAAGAAACCACAGACATTAACTAACTCAACTTCTTTATTTTAAAAGGAATTGGATAATATCTTTAAAGGGCAACCAAACACAAAGAAAAGAACTTGAAGTTCGAGACACAGGTTTTTGACCTTGCAGTGGCTTCAGGCAAACCCTTTCACATTGGTGGGATTCAGGTATTTCATATGCTAAGTGAGGTCAGGTTTCCTGCCTCAGGCCAGTGAGTGAACCCTGATAACCTCCTTCTCCAAGGTGTCAACATGACTTCTTTTATCTTCTTCCTTTGAAAGTTTGAGCATTGAAAGTTTAGGACAGAGATTAATCTTGTAAATTGTCAAGAACAGAAAAAAATGAATCTATGATAGAAAGTCACAGACTTGGAAAAACCACACTGGATTTGGAAATTCCTGGCTTCATTTCAAAGCCAGTTTCTGTATGAGTGAATATTTTGAAGATAAAGTATTTTGGAGAAGTAACAACTATATTAAATATCCTCCAGATTGGCAGAGAGGAACATCATAATATGGAAAGGATGTTGGAGGTTGAGAGCCAAAATTATCTTGGGCTATTTTAGTCTGTTTAAAAAATAGCCATTCTCTTTGCAAAAAGCTTTTGAGATACAGAACTCCTTATGTTGCCAAGGCTGGTCTTGAACTTATGCACTCAAGTACGCCTCTTGCCTCACCCTCATGAGTAGTTGGGACTCTAGCTATAAGTGTAGTAGCACTCTGTTCTAGGGTGAGATGTTTACCTTTCTCTTTTTGTTCAATCCTACAGAATGAACTCAGGGTCATGTGCATATTAGGCTAGGCAAGCTTTTTTACACAGAGCTATATCCACAGTATTTATTTATTTAGTGACAAAGTCTTCCTGCTATCCTCCTGCCACGGCTTCCTAACTGGCTGGGCACACAATTGTGCTTTACTGTGCCCTACTAAGTTGTTTATTTCTGTTTTTTTAAATCTGACCTAACCTTCTGGTGACTATTGGGTAAACCTCCCAGAATATATTGTCAGGTTTAACAGATCTCTGACCTCCACCGCCCCCAAAGCTAAGAAAGATATAACACTTGACACGTATAGGAAACATTTCCCTGTTTTGCTATAGCCTCTCCTCCAGATGCCCCCAGAAATGTGTTGATTTATGACTTCCTTTATTATCTGGTTATAAAAGTTTATGTCACCTCTTTCAGGAGTAACTTGAATCCATGTTCTCATGCTGTGGTCACTTATATTTAGCTCAGAATAAGCTATTTTTTAGATTTTCTTTTGAAGCAGAGTGGTTGTTTCATGATAGTACAAAGCATGCTGAAATGTTTGTCTTCTTAGGTAGAGGTCCTCAGAAGCAGATCCTAAGATATCTAAAGATGGCCATTTTGTGCTCACAACATAGAAGAGAGAACCATAAACTGAGAAATGCAGTAATGATTTGTATCAAATTGAATGCTTCACTATCGATTCTTGTTATTCACTGTAGTTATGTGAAAGAGTTTTGGCCCAGACAGGACACTGTAGCTGGTAAAGCCTCAGGTGGAACCAAAGAGCTTCATCTCCCCCACCCCTAGGAATTTACCTATGGCTCTGTCTTCTCCCATCCCTTGGAATTTGCTCCTGGCACCAAAAGAGTACCAATGGGCTACCTGTGCATCCCTAATGCCCCTCAGGCACCACCCCCAACCTGAGCTACATGTACGCCCCACTCCACGTGTTCCACAGAGAGATCCCAGACCCCAGGGGGAGATGCTGTGCCCCAGGGGATCAGGGGTGTCTCTCCCCACATTCTCAAAATAAAGGTCACTTATATTTCATATTTCTTATCTTTTCAGCTGCCACCGGTCCCCACAGTTCTATCAATGTGGTGTGAAGTCAAAGGAACACTGAACCATTTATGAATCCTAAGGGCAGTGCAGGGTTAGGGTCCTGTGTACCTGTCATATCTTCATCAACCCATTAATGAGTGGTCTTGTTTTATGTGTATTTCTATTTAAAAAAAAAAACTTATTTCAGATATATTGTTGATTCCCTAACATTGTACTCACAATCAACAATACCACAATCCACGTTTGAATGAAGTTCACTTGACACACATTTTCCCCAAAGGACACACCATAGCCTCCTCGGATTTAGGGACACTAAATAGTCCTGCAGCACTCCACTGGGTGAGGGGCATCATTCTGAGTAAAGGAAATCACCAACAGAAATCACAAAATACAAAATGGGTGGCACTAAATAGACCCATTTATAATAAGAGAGCTGAAAAACCAGCCATTCTCTTGCTCAGACTCAGTTAGAAATGTGTGAATCACCACCATCAAAATTAGAAATGGTTTAAATCACTCACCATTCTCCATATACATCCAAGAAACTATCTCCAGGATTGCTTCTGGAGCTGCAAGTAAGTGTTAGTGATCGTGCAGATTTGTAAATAGAAAATCTGTGACTAAGGATGATTGACTGACTCTCTCAGGGCTTTTCTCCTTGTGTAAACTCCCCTGAGCCAACATAGCAACACAGGCCTGTAAATCTCAGCGCCCTGGGAGGTGGAGGCAGGCATATTGTAAATTTAAACCCAATATGGGCAACTTAGTGACTTATCCAAGCTCTGTCTCAATAATAAAAAAGGACTGAGGCTGCGTAACTCAGTGCAACGGCTCTGGGTTCAATACCCCACGGAAGAAAACCAACAACAAAAAATCCCCAGCCTTGCAATTGCTCTGAGCCAGAAAATTACATTTCTCAGACTTGCTTTTTGCTTGAACTCTTCTTTAGCATGACGGTTAATCTTGACCATCCCTGAGACTTTTCTTCGTGCCCCACACCCTGCTTCCTGGGTGCCATCAGTTGAGGAGATTTCTCTGCCATGTTTTTGCTTCAATCAGCCAACCATGAACTGAAATCTTTGAAAGCATGAATGTGAACAACTTTTTTCTTCCTCTGGTTGATCTTCTCAAGTATTTTGGTCAAAGTCATGAAGAACTGACTAACATTTATGTTCTGCCCACAACGGGAACTTGCATCAGATCAGGAAGGCAAGAGAAGTAGGAGCCATTATAGTCCTTAGATGTAGGCAGGAGGTGTCTGGGTTTCAGCAAAAGGATGAGTGATGCTCTGTGAGGCTTTCCAAGCCTCCTCCTCTGAGTCACCAACTGCCTGACTTCCTGAGATTAGTGATGATTTTCCCTGATGTTTGCCAAAAGTTTTATGAGCACCTAATTCCCTTCAGTCTCCTCCTGATAACATCTAGAGTGGCTTCTGTGTGTTTGACTAAAATCACAACAGCAATCCTATATCTAACCAAATCCTTTACAATAGACTTACTGATTTATTTCAAAATAACACATTTGAGATGCTCTCAGCATCCCAGTTTGTGTCTCCTGATGGGTATGTTCTGAAAAGTATGGCAAACAATTTGTGCTATTGCATATTAAAATAAAACTAATATTTATACATGGCTTATTAAGTTCCAGGCATGATGCTAGGTACTGGAGAAAAATGATCTGATTTGATCCTTAGCACAGCCTGGTAGAGAAGGCAATATTAGCTTTTGCAAAATGAGCCTCATAGAAGTTTAATTCCTTGACCAGGTTAGTGAAAATGCTAAATGATAGAAGAGTAATTCAATGTCAAGTTCCCACAAAACCCCACTGCTGTTGCTTCCTACAGCTGAATCCTTCCAGAAAAAACAACAACTCCTTACTGTCTGTCGACCCCTCCACCTTTCATTAGCCTTTTACAGCTGGCAAGGGGGCAGTGGGAGCAGTTTGAAGGAAGCTCAGATTTTGGTCCTAGGAAAGACTATTCTGTGTATTTTACATTTTATTTGATGCTGGCAATTAATGACAGAGGGCTCATTTTCTCAATCACTTAGGCAATTAAGAAATCAACACACACTAGAGACAACAATACTGACTTGTACAAAAAAAAGATCCGGCCCTTTTCCCACTGACAAAGTGCAGGAGTGAAACTTCAAGGGGAGTAAAATAGGAAACACTTGACTATGGAATCTCCACACTCTACAGGCTCTAAGATTCATATTAGTTTACGTGTCTTACTTCATGCAATGTTGCATTTGAGTCTTAATAGTCTGAGCAATTTTATGGGCTGAAGGCCACATATTAATTAAATAAATATTTATGAGCACTATCATATGACATGTATAACATGAATAATGAAACATGCTTCTAACCAAGGGACAACACATCTGTGTCATCTGATGGATACTTTTATGTTCCTCAGAATCTTTTATGAAGGATATGATGAATGATATCTTAATCTCTTGGAATGAACATATGTTTCTGTGCACCAAAAACTGATGTCCTGGTTTTCTAATCCTTAGTGTGATTGTATAATTATCACCCTTTTCTGTGGAAGATTGGTTCCAGGGACCTCAATGGGATGCCTGAAACTACAGATATCACTGAGTCCTGGTCATCTTATGGTTTTTCCTATACATGCCAATGATAAAGTTTAATTTACAAATTAAATGGTAAAGTTAATAACTAGTAATAAAAGTAACTATAATCCACATTATAGCAATGTGGTTTCTCTCTGCTTCCCACATTGTGCTACACTCATCCTTCATGAGAGTCTAAGATGAATCCTATTAGATCCTGTTAGATCAGGGACCCATCCAATGACTTCCTCTTCACTGCTTCCCTGGAGGCGCCCTGCCTGTGTGAATACATGCACTGATGTGAATGATGTCGGAATTATGACGCAGTATTAGGCTCCCATGTAAGGAATTCTAATCACAGTCATGCAATACCAAGAAGCTAACACGTGAGTAATAGGCAAGTGGCATTTACAGAGTGGGTTTGCTGTACTAAGGGCTGATCATTTTGCTGGTAGGATTGCACCAGATGCCAGTTTAACACTGGATTCAGAACAGTGTGCAATTTAAAACCTATGGATTGTTTATTCCTGGAATTTTCTCTGTCATATTTTCAGACTGTGGTTGAACACAGGTAACTAAAACTGTGGAGATCAAAACCAGGTAAGGGAGATTGACTGTATTTAGAAAGGGTGCCTCCAGGGTAATGAATAGGAAGTCATTGGATGGGTCCCTGATCTAATAGGATTCATATTCTTGTGAGAAGAGACACTGACAAGTGCTCTCTGTATATCTCACCCCTCCTGAACACACCAAGGAAACACTATGTAGGGACACAGCCTGAAGGTCACCAAGTACAACCCAAGGGAAGGGCCCATGCCAGACACTAAGTCTGCCAGCACCTTTACCTTGGACTTCTGGTCTCCAGAACTGTGACAAAATAATTTTCTGTTGCTTAAGCCATTGAGTCTGTGGTATTTTGCTATAGCAGCACAACCAGACTAATGAGCTATTCATTCTGGAAATGAGCTCAGCCTGCCAGGTGAATGCCACCATATTCAGTGGGGTTTGCATTCCTCTGCCCTGCTCCCTGGCAGGGAGGGAACACAGAGGACCCTTGTTGTCTTCCTGCCTCTCACAGCAGTGCCAGCCTTAAGCTTCCTGGAGGGGAGAGAAGAGGTTTCATTAAGAATGTCAACTCAGTCCCCACGAGATTCATAGGGGAAGTAGCTAGGAGACAGAAGCAGGTGTAGGAGACCGTTCTTAGCTTCTTTAGCTAAGCGAGTAAAACCGGGCACCCCTGCAAGGCAGGGAAGTATTTGCAATGTCCTCATCCGAGTACTCAGCACTGCTGTTTCCTGAACCTTCTGCAGGGCAAGTGACTTGTCTGTCCCCACTTTTCTGTATCTAATAACTCACCTACAAAGCAGCAGCAATATCCTTTATTTGCCAAAAGCTTCAAACACACAACTATCTCTTGTGAATGCTCTCCACTACCCTCTGCATCAAGTGCAGGCTCCACGTATCCTTTTCTTTACTGTTGCTAAGTAAGTACTGAGTAAACACCAAGCTTTCCATGTCACAGGATAGGGAGGAGAAGGAAAATGCCAGGACACACACCCTTTTCAGTAGATCCCCCAAGCTTAACTTTTTCTCCATTCTCATTGTATTTGCCAGTCAGCCACATAGTACTCACATTAAATTCATTGGCATTCTAACTGGAGGGAGAGATACAGCAACATTCCAAGTGCTCAGTCCTGTGTGATGATATGGCCAGCAGCTCCTACACTGGACAGCTACATAGAGCCTTCCCATCAACACAGGATCCCTGTCAGTGCAAAACATCAAAGGAACCCAGTAAAGAGGCCATTTGCCTGGTGCTTAGGAGCACAGAGTTTGAGATTTGGTGAAACTGGGCTGAAACAGTCTTTGGTGAAACAAAGACCAATTTTATCTTATTTACATTAGCTGTGCAACTCTGGACCAGTGACTTACCTTCTCTGAGTTTAAGAGCCTCCTCTGTTATTTGGACATAATAACATTTATAGGGCAAATTGCACAAATTGAATGAAATTCAATGAAATGCCAGGTGGAAAATCTCAAAACTTCACACTCATAGCCATTATTCTTCGGAGTACATTGTACAGTAGGAAGAACAGGTCATTTCTAGATTCAGGTGAGAAGGCCAAAAGTGAAAGGCTTGCCTGAGAAGTTTGCATAGTCAAGGATGAATCTTGTGCATGCAGGCATTTGGGAATAGCATTTCCTACCTGGCTGGCTTCCTTGGGCAAGTCCATCTGTGACCTTTCATTGCTGAAGGGTAAACATTCCAGGAAGTCATGACTTGGCAATCCCTTCATCGGTGTGGAAATGCCCACTGATCCCTGCATCAGCAGGATGTTGAGTAAATACGGAAAATATAACTACCAAACTGCCTTTTATTTCTACCATAACTGCCTTGTAGGATTAACTAATTACCCACTCATTTAGTCAACATTTGCATTAATGTTTATTTCACAGCCTCTGCATGCCCGATGGCATTTCAAGGTAAATGACACTGCTTGAATAAGTGTGGGAGCAGCCTGGGAACCCTGGCAGGTGAGTGGGAAGAGCAGTGGGCTTGGTGGTAGATGACTAAGATGGGAGTTGGCTGAGCCCACCATGTAGTGGCTTGGCCACTTGCTGATTGGTCATAAAAAGAATTAAGATGACAGAGGCCTCTTACTCCAGGTGCTTAGAGGGCAAACACATCAGATGGAATTCCCAGATCTAGATTTTACTCCCTAGATTGCTACATGTCACACCTGTGGACCCCAGAAATATCATCGTGCAGCCTCCCAATGCCTCAGTTTCACAGATGAGGGTGTCTATAAATGGGACTAATGACCCTGCTCAGTCAGCCTTACTGGTTTTTACCAAGGATCAAATGGAATCGTGTATGCAAGGGGTGCCTAGGAACTGCAGTCTTCCCCACTATCCCTTCCCCTTCTACTCTGCATTCCTTGTACTCAATCTCTGGCAAGACCATAGATACCCCTGAGAGAATCGACTCCCCAGCTGTAACCCCCCGAGTCATAGAACAGAGCAATAAAGAATGTTTCACTCCCTAACCTCCCCCCTGAGGTAATCAGAGCAGGACAGGAAGGAATGCATCTGCTAGTCATTAACCACAAGATGTTCTGTCCTCTGTAAAGGTAAAGATAAGTAAAGGAATGTGCTGTTCAAACGAGACCGAGTTGTACCTGGCCCTCTGAGATCAGACCAGGACTCTCGGTCTCCATGGTTACTCAGCCCCAGACCCCTCGAATCAGCATCTGCCAAGTCCTGTGCCGTTCAAAATTAACCAATGCGATCTGCTTCTGTAAACCTGCTTGCTTCCCGCTTGTGCCCTTAAAAACCCTGCACAAATTCCCCTCGGGGCCCTCCGCACTCGTTTGCCTGGAGGACCCCATGCGCATGGAAATAAACTTTTTTTTCCCTCACCAAGAGTTGAGTCCTTGGGGTCTCTTTTCCTGCGGCATCGGCCCTAACACCCCAACGGCGACAGTGAGTCCTTGGTAGGGATGGTGACCTCACAGTGATTGACACATGCATTTGCTCCACCTTTTACTACTAAAAAAGTTCCCCAAAGGCATGGACTCTGAAACTTTTATGTAGTACTTTTGCAAATACTCCGTATATCCAGTGACTTTATCCTTTCTTTCTTGCTAACAGAAGGCACCTTTGCCATGAGGAAACATGACTGGCTAAAGGCAATAGTGACAGCCCTGTCCCCTGCCTGGGTTCTCTTGTTCTTTGTTGTCCGAATAGGTTTGTCCTGACCAATGAGCTATAAGGGGAGGATTGTATGAGAGTGAGGGATGTAGGGAAAAATCTTTCTGTAGTAAAATTATCCTAAACTGCCCCAGACTTTCTTCTTCCTGTTTTAAAGTGGAAAATATGACTGGAGGCACAATAACCATCTTCAAATTATGAGAGTCTCGAAATACCATAAATATCCAAGCAACCTAGAGCCCGTTAGCCAGTACTAGTTACCACCTGACTCCAATCCTCTTGATATACAAGAATAAAAAAAGGTTCTATCTAAGCCCATCTGATTAGCTTTTCTCTTACTTGAATTCAGTGCTAACTGGCATACCGAGCCAGTTCCAGCACTCGGTCAATACTATGTGCTCCAAAACATTGGAAGAGTGACCAGCTGAAAGAATGAATGAACAATCAATCTTTACACCCTCTGTAGCACTTAGAGCCAGACTTCCAGCAGGCCCACGATAAATATTTGTTGAATTAAACCGAAGAGCCAAAAGTTATTTGTCATGCCAAATAGACGGGCCAGAAATACCTCTCTGGAAAAGCCATTTAAGTTACAATAGATAAACTACCAGATATCTGAGTGGAAGAAAATCAGAAATTGAGAACATCTAGTCCCCAAAAGCAGTGCTCTAATTTAGAAAGCTTAAAATAATACCACTCATCGCTCATGTCTCCTAGCAAAGTACAAATTAGTGGCTTGGAAAATTCCTCCAAGCTTTAGGGTGACACAGACATTAGCCTAAATAGGAAAAACCCTCATGGCCTGCTAGGTCAAATTCCCAGGGAGAATTTGCCCAGGCTTGACAAAGTCCAGAAAATCACAGGATGCTTAATGTAAAACAATCCCTGCGAAAGGTCAGATAAAGTGAAAATGCTCAGTGACAGAGAAAAGTTCCCAGCACAGAAGGAAGCAGCTGCCTGGCAGCTCCGCAGGCACCAGCACAGAGCAACAAAGGATCCCTGAGCAAGAGGTTGGCTTTGGCTTATGGCTGCCTCCCCGTCACTATCTGCACCTTCAGAAGGAAGGAATCTGACCACTAGGTCCTCCACGTGACTCTGAAGGTGCTTGCCTTTCCCTCAGGGAAGCACCATCTCTGGTCTGCTGTGACCCTCAGCCAGCAATGAGGGCCGGAAAAACATTAGGCAGATTTCCCGGTATGAATTATTAATTCTTATTACCATATGAAATGCTCTTGGTGACAAGCATGGTTACAGTATTGCTCATGGAACAAGACCTGCATGTGTGAGGCCAGCTAGACTCACATGCAGGAAACAGACCTGTGTCCAAATACAGCAGAGAGGTTAGGGAGTGGCCTCTGCCTTGGATACAGAGTAGGTGCTTATTACAGAGGGCATAAGGTCCTCTAGATCATACACTGGAAATGTTAGAAAAAAATGTTACAAATGCTGCTCCAAATGTATCTAGCACCCTACTATGATTGAGATTTAGAATATCCTTCCAAAGCCTCAGTGTTCAGAGATGGAGTTTTTGGAAGGTGCTTGGACCATATAATACTCACCAGTAGATTAATCCATTAACGAATCCACAGCTGACTGTGGTGTTAGGATGTGGGGTTTTGTAGAAAGAGGTGGTCACTGCGGGGTGTGACCTGGAATGGTGCATCTCCTTCCCCAGTTCTTCCCTTCTCTCCCTCTGTTTCCTGGATTCCATGATAGCTTCATTCCACCAGACCCTTCTGCCAGAGCTTTCTTTTATGAAACCAGGTGACCACGGAGTGGAAACAAAAATGCAAAGAAACCTCTCTTCCTTCCAATTGTGTCAGAAATTGTGCCCAGAAATGAGAAAGTAACTAAGAAACCAAGTAACCAACAGAGTACTTGGAAAATCATTTGTTCATGCCTGTGATCATGGCAAGAAAGTGCAGCTGCCTGGCATCAGGAGAGAAGACAGTAGTGCATATCACTACCCTGGGAAAGATTCCAATTCAAACCTCGAAGTACATTTCTACTGCATGCATGGCACTTTTGCATGATTGTAAAGTAGAACTATCATGAGCTGAACCATTGCAAGTCAGAGAGTATCTGTGTTCAGTGATGTAGCTGCAGCGATTTCCACGCACACCTGGCAGAGTGCAAGACTTCCAGCCACATGAACAGACTTCTGACTTCAGCTTAACTCTTGGTGAAACAGTTCCTTCTATTATCCTCCGTTTGCTCATCCAGAGTTCAAAAGGTTTAAGTAATATTGAAGACAAAAATCTAAATGTTGCTATTAAAGAAAATAATATAGTTAAAAAGCTGAGCAGAATATCCATCTATTTGCATAAGTGATAAGTGCATAAGTATGTGGATACCAGTACCTATGCTGACGCTGTTTATTATAGTACATCATGGCAGGGAAACTGAGGTCAGAGAGACTTGTAAACTGTCAGAGCTGGAACTGGAACCCCGGCTCCTTAATACTGCAAACTGTGCTCCCTCCTAATGGTATTCTCAGGAGGCTGAAGTTCAGCAGACAAATGGGCAGGAAAAAATTCCACCTGGAAGCTCTTTGGAGCCAGGCAAGGTCTCTCTCCAGTCCTTCCACTCCCCTCCTATGTCAGCGCAAGCCTTGAGTTCAGATTTGGATATCTGCAACCAAGAACTGCTCAACTCCTCTGGGGAGCCCCAGGGCTAAGGAGCTGGCCAGGCTAGATCAACTGAAAATTAGAAAGGGCCTCAGGGACTGCAGACCCAGGCTTCATTAAGACCTAATGAAAACCTGCCAGGAGGCCAAGCAAGGCACTTACGAGTTTTTCCTTTCCTTCCTTTGCGGAAGCCTTTGATATGATTCTACTGCATCCAGAAAATCAATAATCAGAGACCAAGCTGAGGCTGAGGCCAGCAGCAGAGTGACTGCAACCAAACTTCCCAAACTAGCGGTGGGCCTCTCTGGTCTGATACATATGCTCGTAGTTGGGAAGTTTCTGGAAAAGGCAGAATGTAGGTCAGTCAGTGAAACAAGGGCACCTCCGAGATAAACATAAACTGTTAGCATACATCACAGAATAGGATTAGCAGCTCAGGCGATGGACAAGAAGCTGAGTGGGAGGACAGCGAGAAGAGAGCCTGGGAAAGAGCAAACACCGTGATACGGCGAGTCTAAAGCTAGCTCATAGCATGTGGTCCCTCGGTCCCCATCGTGGTATGGATCTAAATCGCCTCCCACATGCTCATGTGTCCACTGGAGAATAAGGCCAGCACATCGGCAGTATATTAGCCCACTGATGGGTTCATAATTGGATTGCATTATTTAAGATGATAGATACAGGAGGTGGAGCCTAGTTAACACGAATGAATCTTGGGGAGGTAACCTCGGCAATGAGAGTCTCTCTCTGTCTCTCCCTGTCTCTCTCTCTATCTCTATCTCTGACTCTCTGTCTCTCTCAGCAACCACAGGTGAGCAGCTTTCTTCTACCATGCACCTCTGCATGTTTCTGCCTTGCCACAGGCTGAAAAGCAATGGAGCCACCTACTTCTGGACTGAAATCTCTGAAACCATGAACCAATACAAGTCTTCCCCCTTTAAGCAATGTACGTCACATATTTTGCCACAAGGAGAAAAGCTCACAGAAGCCCCATTCAGCCACCACTGTCCCCCCACCAAAAACTCTGAGCTCTTGGGTATCTTGGACTAAGTTCATGGAGTGGACATGTCTAGGGTTTGGGGCTCTTCAGTATCTTTTTCAACTTTGATGTTGGCATCTTGATTTCTTTTTGGAACACTATTTATCTCCCACAAGATAATGTCTGGAGTAGCTAAGGAGAGCAGACGTAAGGCACCCAGGCAGATCAATTTGCTAATCTTCACTAGAGCATACATCCTGAATTAGTGGCAAATCTAAAGATTTTAGATGCCTATTTATTCCAGTAACTGTTCACATGTGGGTCTGTCAAAATGCATGCACTTGCCTCCTTGTGTTCTTTTAGGTTTTGATTTCTACATGCGTACTCTTCAGGAATCCTATCACTTCTTGGAATCTCCCTCCTCCCACAAAGTATGTTCCTGCCTGTGATCACTTAGAATGACGTTCACGGATGTAATCTCTGTGGGAAGGCTTCTGCTCTTATAGGTCAGGCAAAGAAAGTGAAGAGTTCCACGACTGTAACCTCGTGCGGCTGTAGAGGACAGAGACTTGGCAGGAACAAGGCCGGGTTGTTGGTGACAAGATCCTATGGTGCAGAATTGTGTGAGATAAAACCTTAGTGTTGATTAGTAAGAATATTTGTATCCAGTGTAACCATTCCTATCAAGGAAACTCTACCCAGTAGACAGACTGACCTTTTCTACTGCATCAGTCACTCTTCTCTGCAAACGTACAAGGACCTATGCAAAGACAAGTGGAGCTCCAGAAGGTGCTCAGCCGTATGCCCACCCTCTCACCAAAGTCTCATGTCACCGGCTGTTGCTTTAGGTTGACCGTTATTCTGTCAGTGACTAGCCTTGGACATGAGAGGCAACTGATTTGATAACCTTTATTCAGGAAGGCTACTCAGCTACCTGGTGGCCAGTTGATTAAAACGGCCCTTTCCTGTTATAGAGGGCTCTGCCATTTGTCCTTGTTGGAACAGAGCTCTATTCTGGATTTGATTTTGTTTCAGCTTCCTGGCCTGTCGGGCCTCTGCCAGCACGTCATCTGTCAAGTACTGAATACATTATTCACTGTCTCATACAACACTGCTTCTGACCAAAGAATGTACTCCCCAGGCTGAGAAGAAAGGCGATGAGCTGAGGCCCATGTGAGCCACTCTTATCACGGATCTTATCAGCCAGAAGCATCTGACTGTGCAGACCGGCAGGTTGGCTCCCTGATGGCTCAATTACAGTGCCAGCTGGAAGACAACACTGCCAAGACTGGGTACTACCTGTCAGGCAGCTGTGTCCCAGGGTCCGGGGCATAGTCTGTGTCCACATCGCTGGGACACACGGAGGAATGCATTACCAAAGGAGGGAGCAGTGACATGAATTTTCCTATTGATCCCAATGGTGTTTTATTCCCGGTCTTTGTGATTCTGATTTTCATAGGAGATGAGGCAGATTTGAGAGCTGACACCACCACTCACCACTCAGACAGTTGGTATTGTCCATGTCACTGATAGAGGTATGGTTATCCTATTGGCTGTGATGAACGGCTGAATTACAAGGGGGTACTCTGATGCTTTTACACCCTGAGATTCAGGATATCTACAAATAATACTCAGGGAGCCTCTGGGACAACTGGACCACTCTGATCTGTGATGGGGTTAATGAAAAACCACAGACATCTCTATGGACAGCCACACCATATATTCAAAGGCTCAGAGTACAGACTCAGGTCATCATGATTGCCTAAGGGCTTTCCATCAGCTGAGTGCTGGGGAAAAGGCAAGGAAAAGTGGAATGGTTACTGGGAGAGGGAAGTGAGCAACACCATCTATGGGCCATTTATTCATTTAACAAATACTAATTGAATACTAGATGGGTGTCCCCCATTGGCCTGTATGATAAATGCTTGATCCCCACAGAGGTGTTATTGGAAGGTGGTGTGGGTCACTGAGAGATGGGAGGTTTGATGGGAGGCCCTCAGGTCATTGGGAACATGCTCTCAAAAAGGAATGTGAGATCCCATCAGTCCTCTCTTTGCTTCCTTGCATGTGATTGAGAAGCTTGCTCTGACACACCTTTCCTGCCAGTGTCATCCAGCCCCCTCACACAAGTGGTCATGCAAATATTTCTAAGCACAATGACAGCCAACACAGAGAGCCTGCCAGAGGGACAAGCCCACGGTATTTGGTGGGTAGAGAGGAGGCCAGGGTAGTTGGAGCACGGGAAGAGATGAACTCTCGAAACCTGAGGCTGGGAAGACATGGTTCCAGTTTGTAGAGACTTTGCAGGTGAGGTGAAAAGTTCAGGGGAGCCAGTGACGATTAGGGCCAGAGGCATAGAGATGCATGCATATTTATCTGACAACGTCCTATCAGTCCTCTCAGGGTGCTGTGTTAAGAACAGTGTATCACAGTTAGGGGAGCAGTAGGCAGCTGAATTAGGGAACCGTAGCTGTAGCCCCTGAGAGCAGGGAGCTTCTGCATCACAGTCAACAGTGTAAATAGGGCAGGATGGTTGGATTCTGGATAGCTTTTGAAGCTAAAACCAGTAAGACTCCATAAAATACATGATCGCATATGAAAAAGAGAGGGGTCAAAAATTTCTAAGGTTTCTGGCCTACGATGCCATGATGGGGGAGATTTTATAGGGGTTTTAGAAGTTCAGTATGTCACTGTGCTTATGCGAAAACAGACATGCAGAAAGGGTCAGGTAGATACAGAAAAGGTGGGTGGCCCAGGTCAAACATGAATTTTTTTTTGCCTTTTTCCTTCTGTACTGGGTATTCCATTGAGCTGTAGCCTTATTATTTTTATTTGGAGACAAAGTCTTGCTAAGACATCAGTTTGCCCAGGTAGGCTTCAGTTTGCATTCTTCCTGGCTCAGCCTCTAAGATTTCCTGTCCTTTACATTTCCTATTGCGTATGACCTGGATAGGTGGTAAAGTAAACTGTTGATGTCGTAGACTGTAGAGTACACAGATGGGCTTGTGTGGAAGTGGAGATGAAGGAAGCATCTGGCAGAGATTCTGGATGAGAAGCTGGAAGCATGATTGATAGAAATTTAATTTAATTTAACAAAGTAGGAGTATTGTTAGTTGTTCTTGGAGTATTGAATTAGGCTACGTGGAGCCATTTTGAGGAAATATATGTAGAAGGAGTGAGACTCTTAAGAGTGCAGTGGGGTGGGCAATTTTTGGCTCATAACACTCAATTCACCCTACTTTGTGCTTCCTTCCAGGTGACCACGCTTTCCAACCTATGGATTTGACATTTCTCCTCTGTGTAATGGGCATTTAGCCTTGAGCATGATCTGTTTCACTGTGGCCTGGTCCTTTTGTCTTAGTTTCAATGAAGCATCTTCATATAACTAATAGTCAAACCCAATTCTGCTATTCCTTGTTCGGATTCACTTTCTTGTAAGGTCTCAGAAAGATTAGAGTTTCCCAGGACAATGGGCTCATGAGGGGGCAGTGGGAACACAAACCAAGGCAATAAGCAGAGGTGGACTGAGTTTAAATCCCCCTGCTGTTCACAGATGGAAAGCACCCTGCTTCCTACACTCCTGGAAGCCACACACCTGCTCCGCCATTGCAGCTCCAGATATGCATGCCATCTTTGCACGTGGAGCTTTGGCCATCTCAGTGCCTACTGCGACAGGACCAGCTTCTCCCTGTCTCTGGGCTACACTGGCCCTATCTCAGTGCTTTGCGCATGGTCCCCTCCCTTGCCACCTTGGAAATGAAAAACTGCTGTCAATTTCCTGTCCAGAGTGACTTTCAGAGATGCACCGAGAAGCATTTTATTGAAGTTGGAAATTGGAAAGCATCTCAATTTCTTTTGCAGCAAGATTTTATTTTTTTCCTTTGAAGTAAATTTTCAAATGCACCAGACAATCTATGCTCAAACGGAAGTATGAAAATGTATGTAAGAATAAAAAGGACCAGGGTTTGGGGTCACGCTCTGTTATGTCTTCTTGGCACCCTTGTCTTCTGGTTTTGTTAATGGAAAGCTGCACATTCACAAGCTGATGACCAAATACCACCAAAAACCCAGGAAAACAGTATGATGGCATCTTTAAGGTCATGCTTTATTCATCCATTTTAGTTATTTATAATTTCAAGGATGTCATGCCCTAATGGAATACTGCTAAGTCAATGAACTTATTTCTATACATTCTATTATGAGCATGTGTTACATTTACAGTTAAATAAGCTAGTTTAATGAAATTAAATATAGTAGGCATGTTGATACATGGAATGGATCATTTCTTAAAAGGATCATGAATTTGAACATGACATTATGGGTTATGAAACTCCCTATCCAAGAATCCATCTGCAGTCTTTCTGACAAATGAGGATACTTTTGAGGAGAAGTTTTACTGGTTAGACCAGAAGGGTCTCCATCTGCTCTACTCAATCTTCTGTATATAATTAGAAATGTCTCTTTGATGGGATCCACCTAAGAGCATCGGTCTGCTTTGGTATTCCCAGCACTCCAATTCCTGCTGTCCTGAGGACTCCTCAAGGGGCCAGGGAATAACCATGTGTGATGGAGACAGTCTCTTAGCAGCCTGAGGCTCAGTGTTCATTAGGACTTTGTGGCAAAGTCACGTGGGCCTGGTGCTAGGAGGAAGTGAGTCCCAGACACCTGCGCAATCTGAAAGCCACAGCTCCTCTCATAGCGCTGCATCAGCAGGCCTGAGCACTGGCTTCTGTCTTGGCTCTCACTCTGTACTGGCTAGGTACCTTGCTTCATGCCTCAGTCCTTTTAAATAGGGTTCAGGCCTGCTTTAAATGCTAGCCTAACAAAATGAGTTTTTCTTCTTCCTTTTCCTCTTGCTCTTCCCCTTCTTTTTCTTTTTCTTGCAGTATTGGGGATTAAATCCTGTGTCTTCATGCTGAGCTACATCCACAATCCTATTTTTTTTTTTTTTTTTTTTTTTGAGACAGGGTCTTGCTGAGCCACTAAGTTGTACAGAATGGGCATGAATGTGCAGTTCTCTTACTTTGGCCTCGAGAGCACTGGGATTACAGGTGTGCCCCACCATTCCCGGTTCAAAATGAGATGTTCATGACTGCTTGACTCGGGGAGTCTTTTCAGTGCCCAATTCTGATCTATCCCTGCAGGTTGGCTGAATGGAGAGAACTCGCCTAATTGAGAATGAGTCTGTGTGACCTTCCATGTATATTACCGATGCTCCTGATACAGAGGCGTCTCTTCCACACCTGAGTCTATACTCTCCTTCAGACATTGGGTCTCAATCATCTAGCTCTGAAGCAGTCTTTAGAACCTCTCCTCCACAGTTCAGTGATGAGTCTGAACTGCATCTTTCTTAGTACTGACTCTGAGTGACCTCCAATTCCTAGCACACTTGTTTGTAACAGTTGGGTTTTCCAAACTGTATATTCTTATATCCCCCTCCCCTTATGCCTATACGGTTGGTACTCAGGTGTGCATGAAATCTGAGCTTTGCATTAGAGCTTGAACTAGAGTGTGAGTTCTGTGACGGTGAAACAAGCATTTTAGATATTTGCAGGCAAAATTCTGATCCATATAGATCTGATCTATAAATGTTTAGTTATTGACCCCAGACATTGTCATTAAGTGTGTCTCATGTTCCATGGATGCATGCACAGGCAGTAATTGCTTGGAAAATAAATGAAGGGCTCACTCTTTAGGTGATTTCAGACTTAACTCCTGCCTTCCTCTGCCTAGCATGGGAACTATTCCCATTGCAAGCCATCAGCAGTTGGAGGCATTTGGCAACGGCTGTCTGGCACTCTTTCTAGATCATTTGTTACTATCAAATTCCTATCTGAGCCCACTTGCCATTACTTCTTGATAGCTCGGCATATCAATTTTGAGCTTGTTACCATTCTTCTGTAAATGAAAACATCTTGTGCAAGACACAAAACTACTCTTCAGTTCAAGATGCAGACACATTCAACTTGAGGAAAATTAGCGGAAACATACCAAGGAGACACTTGAAAAGCCTTTGTCACTGGAAAATGATCCAAGTGATGCTTTCTCTTGAGATAAGTTGGGTTAGGTAGCAAAATGTCTGGAAATTCCACCAGGCCCTCTCCAGTTCTCATGCTGAAGGAAGTATGATGTTCTAGGGAAGGAAAAGAGCTCATGGTCATACTCAAAAAAAAAAAAAAAAAAAAAAAAAAAGCACAATTGAAGTCTCCACGGAGT
Source organism: Cavia porcellus (assembly GCF_034190915.1). NCBI lineage: Eukaryota > Metazoa > Chordata > Mammalia > Rodentia > Caviidae > Cavia > Cavia porcellus. The sequence continues at coordinate 59,256,191 of NW_026947506.1, read as the reverse complement.
CAGTAGCTTCTGTATTCTCCACTGCAGATATAGTTGATTAGAGGACTAGATCATGGCTGTTAGGTGAGTTAATGTACAAACTAGGAAGCTCAGATTCACTGAGATGCGTCTGCTGAACCAGCCCTTGTGGAGTCAGGAGGCCAGTAGGACATTCTTTTTTATGATAGTGGAAGCCAGGAAACACTGTCATCCAGCTTCTTGCAAGATTTAATATTCATCCATTCTTACAATAAAAATTAGCCATATTGTTTAAGTAAAATGCTTTCAAAGAGACTGGTTTATATTGCTATTTCTATCCTACCCAGTTTATCTGCTTGGTACTTCTGATACAATCTGAAGCTTTATTTCTCTCTAACAGGTCTCCTTAATCTCATCCCCAATGATTTGATTCAGTGGCGAGCACGTGAAAAGCCAGGTGAACTGATGCAATGATTCACATTTCCTGAGATCTTCCAGGGCGCTGCACACTGCGTCCAGGGCCAAGAGAAGACTTGAAGGTTAGCAACCAATATGGCAGACCAGCATTTCCAGCTGCTTTTCATGATTTGTAGTTTGAGTCATATATTATTTTATTGATCTGTACTTTTCTTTTCTTCTATGATATAGGCTCCCTATTTTACTCTTCCATCCCTCCCATTTATTCTCACAAATGTCCCTTCTTAAAGCTCAAATATATGGTTTTAGAAGGGACATGAAAGTTCTTCAAAGTTCCATGCTTTTATACACTTTCTGCCCTCTGCCCATAGCTATTATTACATGGCTAAGCACAAAGCACAAGCATTTTATCTCAATATTTATTTAACTTTATTTGTATGTGATGCTGGGGATTAACCCAGGGCCTTGGGTTCTATCACTGAGCCACAACAGCCCAGTAAGACTGAGGTGAGGTGCCAAAGCTTTAATTAAAGTGGTAGCCGATGTTTTCAGCCCATGTGATCAGTCCTCTTCTCTTATATCCACTCCTTCTTTGTGGCAATTATACGCTGCCTCATAGTAAAGCCATGCAGTCTCTAATTTACAATGATCTGATGCAAAACTTTCGAACTTTATGACTGCATTAGTTATTTTCCCAATTCTGGGAAAAGATACCTACCCACCACTTAAAGGGGAAGAGGTAGATTTTAACTCACCATTCAGTCCATGGTTGGCTGCCTTGAAGGCAGAGGCAGCATGATGGAAGGGCTGATATAGGAAAATGGCTCACCTCATGGCACTCAGGAAGCATAGAGAGGAGGGAGGACTCAGGATCGAGAACACACCTTTCTGGCTCACACCCCAGTGACCCCCCACTGCCAACCAGAGCCCACTACTTCATGGCACCTAAATTCACCATGGATGAATCCACTGATGAGTACAGGCCCTCCATGTGCGATCACATTCCAAAGGTCCTATCTGGGAACACATGCAGCTTCATGGGAACATGTTAGATTGAAACCATGACAATGATGGTGACATTTTTTACTTTCAGTATGCAATGAATTGAATGAGATTTATCAGGGCTTCATTATAAAAGAGGCTTTGTATTATATAATTTTAATTAACTGTATGTTAGTGTAAGTGTTCTGAGCATGGGGAAAGTAGATTGCCCAAGGTGCAATGTTTGACAGGTAAAGTGTATTAAATTAATTTTCAACTTACAATATTTTCAGTATTAAGTATATGGGGACAGAATCCCACCATTATAAACTAATGAGACTATGTGTAAGTATTTGTCTGATCTTATCTCTAAACTCCTATTAAAATTTTCTAAGAGCAGAAATTATGTGACCATTTTTTTACTCTGCTCAATACTATTTAGCCCTGAATGATTATGTGAGAAAAATTCACTCAATTTTTTCTTGAATGTTTCTTGATTCTTCCAGAAAGTGGGAGCAGATTCCTAGAAGCAGTGAAGTCTCCTAATCGCACAAACTACCAGTAATAACACTGTTTCCAAGCATGAGTTTAGAGCTGAGTTCAGGCCCCTGAGATAACAAAGTTGTATTTAGAAGTGACATTCATGCTTTTCAAGTTCTGTATTTTCACATATCTCATCCTCCTCATTCTTCACTCTTATGAGATGGGTGAATACGAAGCTGGCCTGTGTACTTTCTCAGAATTTTAGACCTTGAACCAGATGCAAGTGCATCCTGGGTGGCAAATCTGGAAGACACTGACAGAAAAGCCAGTCCCAAAGTTCCACCAAGAGGAGCTCAAGAGGCTAAGAGAGTAACAATAACAAACTAAGAACATCCAAAGTAGTTGGTGACAGAGTTTAAAATGGTTGAGCAAACAGATCATCTTGCAGAGCAGCAGTGCCCACGGGGACCTCTTCTTATTTTGAACCACTACAAAGTCATAGTATATTTCTGGAGATACATCTAAAAGGTCTTGTGCACTGAACTTGGGACCAAGGTTAGAACAAATTCATCTAGGATGTAGCCATCAGTGGAACAAGCATCCAGCAACCCACAGAAGTTGCCCGCTATGCGATTCTCAATGCTCCAGCACCTAAAAGATCAGTGGTGCAAATTAAACACATCTTGCGTTCTTACTCATACTGTTACTCTTGGAAGAGCTCCTTTCAACCCGTTTTCCCTGACTGTTGCATGTGCTGCATCTTTTGGAATATTTCTCATAGTCCAAATATTTTTAAGCATTTCTTTTATTCAGCACTTGAATTATTATTGCTCTCTTACGGCCCCACAAAATACCCTTTGGTCCTGCTCTCCTAGCTCATCACGCATTACTTTGCTTTCCACGGGTACTGCCCATACATGCCTTTCTGAGCAGTGCACAGGGTAGAGATGTTTTTGGTGCCCTATTTCCCAGCTGGGATTCTGGCACAGCTTAGGTATTCAGTGAATATTTATTATTAGCATCATCCCATAATTAGATAATGACAACAGGCAATATTTATCTTCATGCATCGAGGTAACACTGAGCCTGATTAAACAAGGCAGATAGGTGTCTGGGCATCTCCCATGCCATTACAACAGAGAAAAAAGTCATAACTTATCTCAGCAAATACTTTGTAACTGCAGTGTCATTTGTTCAGTGATGATAAATTTGTTTGCCTTGTCATTTCGTCTTTCGTCTGCTGTTTGTTCCTCTTTGCTGGATTGCAAAGTCCTGGAGCAGAAAGATACTGTTGCTTTTCTTCATAACCTGCACTCCATCTAGCATAAGTTAATGAACATAGTGGACAAGTCATAAATGATTGATTAATCAATCTGCTCAGTTAATAAACATTTCCTCAGCTCTTACTGTCTGCCAAAGATATGCAAACCGGAACACTTTCTCATTCCAGTTAAGACAACATTGCATTTTATTATGGTTTGTTGTTTATGAATCTGAGTTACAGTGAAGACACCAGGCCAATTGGAACAAAGCGAGGGATGACAATTGTTCCTCCAGGAGGTGCTTCAGAGACAAGGTGTTCAAACTTCATTGTGTAGGCACATTGGCCAGTTGGAAGACAAAAAAAGCTTCAAGCTGGTGGTTTCCTGTGAAAAAGCCATAATGACATGGGCATGTGTCACATGGCTGTATTTGTCTGCAAACCTGCATAATCCCTTCCATGGTACTGAATGGCTTTCACAACCCAGAATATGGAGAGCATGACGCAGTGGCAACAGCCAGCTACAAAGCAGAAGACGCTGGATTCCAGTTCTGGCAATGTCTCTACAAACAGGTCCCATCCCCTTGCTGAGTGTTAATTTCCTCATCTATAAAATAGGCATGATAGTGCCACTCAAAAATTGATACATGTATGAACATATTCTTAAGTCTTCTTTTAACTTCTACAAGAATTTCTTTCTTTCCTTTGCCCTGCTGCAAATTTTCTCCTTTTGTCCAAGGTTTACCATAAAGCTACACTTCAGCATCAGTCTATTCCTTTCATTCAAAGAGTTCATTGCTTTTGTGCTGAATATAAATGGTACTGAAAACCCAAGGAAGGCTGAACAGGGCAATTCCGTATCAGAAGCAGTTAAAATATAAAATAATAGCAAGGGACTGAAATTGCCCCCTAACTGCCCATTCCTGCTCTAGTTTTTATAGTCCATTAAAACCTACAATCACTGTAATGTTTATGCATTATTGGGAGATAAATTGTATAATTTTCATTTTGCAATTTAAATGTAATTATGATCTTACTAATGACTAAAACCTGAATTTGCTAGGCTCTCAGTTTTTCTAACCCTTCCCAAAATTATCAGTAATTACTTAAGGCTTACAATAATTATCAGTCCATCTCTTAAATAATTAATGTGCACTTTCATGGTATAAAACAACTAGGCATCAGATGACCTCCGCTTACATGGTAAACCCGTGCAATTAAACCTATTGTGTGGGTCTGAGGAAATATACCCATTTGCAAGAGTCCCTGTAGTTGGCAAGCTGGAATGGAGGGTGCTTGTTTTGTAGAATCAAATAAAGGAGAATTCCCCTGCTGCCAAAAGGTCAGAAACAGAAAGTGACCCACAAAGTGCTTGGAAATTCAGTATTAATTGCACTGCTGTAGCTGGTGGGAGTGGGGCTGAGGAGGAGGAGGAAAGAGAAGAAAGCTTCTAGCGATGGTCCTGAAAGAAATGGAAATGGATCGAGTATGTATTTGTCCATGAATAATGTGAGTAGACGTCTTCCCCCCTTTTCATGCTCTTGTTTAAAAGGGACCCTTGAATCCCATCACACAGCAGCTGTGGAGACCAGAGCTGTGCTTCTAGGATGCAGGCTGTTTGGGCCTTGAAGAATTAACTCACTTGTATATGTTATGAAATTTGTCAACGCAAAATTAAAATACACTCTATGAAGTGCTATAATCGCTCACAAATTAGTGGTAGCAGATGTACAAGTACTGCACCACTATTTATTCTTATACTCAAAAAAGCTTCTGAAAGTTCCTGAGAATGAAGATGTTTGGTAGGGAACAATCAAGGAGCCTCCACAGCCTCAGGCAGCCAGCCCTGTCCTGGGGTTGGGGTTTGTCTCCAATTTATACAATCAAGATCCCTTCTCAGTTTCAGGGTCAGGTAGTATTGATTTCAGAGACCCTGGAAAGCAAGTTCCTGTAATCATCTCCTCTGAAGTCTTCGTATCCACCCTTTCATCCTGTTTACACTCATTATCTAAGGTTACTCCAAGAAGATGGATGTCTCCACCAAGAACTTTTCAAACAGTGTAGAAAGTCCTATTTTTCCTCCTTCCCACAGCATTGGAGCTTAGTGCAGACAGGTGTGATATTTGCATTTCATGATCATTTTATGTGTCACTTTAGCTAGACCAGTGTGCCCAAGTATTTATCAAACATTACTCTAGGTGTTTTGGGAATGGTGATTTGGGATAAGATTAGCATGTATAACAATTGATTTTAAGCAAGGCAGATTGCCTTGTGTCATGTGAGTGACCATTGTGTAGTCATTGAAGATCTTAATAAGATAAAGACTGATCAACTCTAGCAAGAAGGAATTCACACAGCAGACAGCCATTGGATTCTAAGGCAGATTTTTTTCTGGATAGCCCACCCTGAAAATTTTGGAAATATTGGCTTCCATATCACAATTGCGAGTTCCATAATGTCTATCCTATTTCCCATTTCTATCTGTCTGTGTCTGTCTCTGTGTCTCTGTCTCTCTAGAACTTAGAGTCTGCTTAACAAAGGGTACTGTTGTAAGAAATGTGTCTTTACGTGATCTTGTCATTGTGTAAACATCACAGGGGACTTTTGGAAACCTAGAAGTAGATGGTTCAACCTGCTATACTTGGGCTGCAAGGTGCAGCATTTTGCCCCAGAGCTACAAACCTGCACAGCATGTCACTGTACTGAACACTGTAAACAACTGAAATTCAGTAATAAGGATTATTTTTATAGATGAAAAAAGTTTGATTTCTTTTCACAATTCAACATTGTTTCCAACAATCAGCTAACAGAAACGACTGCAACATTGGCGAAAATTTCTCCATAAAAAAGACACATAGGTATTTAGTAAAAAGAATGAGATGGTAGGAATTTTCAGGTCCATTATAATCTTGTGGGATTAGCATTGTTTGCATGATCTGTGTTTGACTGAAATGTCACCATGCAATGCACAATATCTATGTTTACACACACACACACACACACACACACACACACACGCCCTATTGCCTTTGTTTCTCTGGAGAACACTGGCTTGGTTTGTCTTGGTTTAGCCATTTGGACTTACCCACAGTCTCCTATGCTCCAGGAAGAATCTAGAATATGCAAAGATTATGCCTCCAGCCAGGTGAATCATTCATTTAGTAATTTTCAGTAATGGGCTTAAAATAATCCTATCCTGGGAAGGCACACTGTGGAAAACCAAAATACTTTTAGAACCCAAAGCTCAAGTTGACATCATTTGGAGAAATGGTTGAAAAAGCACTGAGACAAAAAATCCCTGTGCAAATGGAGGCTGTGTTGCATATGTGTGTGCATATGTGTGCGTGTGTGTATGTGTGTGTGTGTGTGTGTGTGTGTGTGTGTGTGTGTGTGTGATAGAAGCATGGCATTTTTGTGTGTGTAGCACAGCCACAATGAATTGGGCCTTTAAAAATAAAGCTTGTCTTTTATCTGCCTCCTCAGGAGACTATAAAACTTCAAAGGTGTGGGCACCGACTCTATCTCGAGCAAGTTCAGTGGTTCAGTAAATGTATCCTGTCTACATGATTAATCGATTCAGGCAAAATGATTAGGCTGAACATTTGTGACAATGTTTTTTTAATGACCCAAATTGCAGTCATAAACCTATCCCCCACCACAATCTTCCTCTACTCAAGCCATTAAGATTCTAGCCAGTCTGAGATAATAGAAGTATGACTCAGAATGTGACATCGCAAAGGGTCCATCCATCCACAGAGGACATAGTTTCTGTGTTACCGTGCACTCATTCCCACTCTCATCTCTTGTGAATGTTGAATGTGAGTTCCACTCCATGAAACACCCTCTCCAACTGAGCAGAAGCAACACAGGTCACTGTCCTTTGTGTGGACAGGTGGCTTTGTTCTTGAGCCACAGTGAGGTGAGATTTGAGGAGCCTGGATTCCGTCCTTTGTTCCTTCACTTCCCTACCAGAGTGTTTCTATTTAGTTCTTGAGGCCTCTTCTCTCTGCCAGCTACAGTGGAGTGGGGGGAACACAGGTGAAGACACTCCTGTTTATTGTCTTTTGTAGGAATTTCCTTGCTTTCCGTCTGTGCTTCAGGTCACACCATCTGTGTCTGGGCTCTGCAGCGTGTTACTAGTTTTTTGCTCCTTTGAGTCTGTTAGAACTTGCTCTGCTTACTGCTTATACTTATCCATTCCAGAACAGCATTTACAACACCAGGCTGATGCCAAGAGCCATTTCTTGAATGTTTCTTGTTAGCACAGCAGTGACAAAGTTCTGATGAGATGTTCAGCGCATGTCAAAGAACAGTTTCCTGCCACTGTGGACAACGCAATCTGCTCCACGTTTGGACTCAGTCATCTATCTGAGGCTGACAAATGAGAAGGGACAACTTACATAAAGTTTCCATCTACACACTCTTAAGCATTGATGAGACCGGGTTCAGTCTGGTATCAGAAAAGATGGACTCTGTCAAGCATCCCTTTGAGAGCAGCTATTGTGGGGTTCCTGTTTGTATGATAGAAGTTGGGGATGCAGCCAGCTATGCCTAGGGAGACTTTGAGAACATACTGGATGGTTCTCCAGAAGTTTAGTGTTTCGGGCTGCTATCCAACAGCATCTTCACTTAGTGACATAGGGACATGTGACATCTCTTTGATGCAAATCATGGTATTTTCACTAACCTGTTGAGTCTCCTTAAGAAATGTAAATCTCTCATGATTTATTTGGGGTCCTTGTAAAGAAATCCTAGACTCAAAGTTTGCCAAGAATAGAACCTCTCAAGTCCCACTTTTGCAAAAGAGAGACTTAGAGAGAGAAAGTGATTTTCCTATTAAGGAAAATGGCAATTGGTGGAACAGTTGAGGTTGAAAGCCAGTCTATGGTTTCCACACATATCAGTGAGTGTTTATCTGCTGAAAAGGTAGAATCTCCCACATCACATCACAAGCCATCAAACTGCATAAATTCGGTGAGGAAGAAACATGAAGTAAAGATATGAACACTTCATCTTTTTAATTTTTTTTTTTTTTTTTTTTTTTTTTTTTTTTTTTTTGCCCTACCATTGGTCACTTCTATCCAGGGTCCAGATTTCAGCATTTTGGCTTTTAAAAAATGCTTTTGTCTAATGATAGACCACACAGGAGGAGACTGTGTTCACATCTCCTGCTATACCTCCCAGAGCTCTGTGAGGAGCACAGGATTCCCTTCAGTGCCAGGCCAGGCCCAAGTCCCCAAGGTTCGAACACCTAAAGGAAGGAAGAGTATGGATGACCTTGCTCGCTCTCACCCATCATTCCCTTTCTAAACAGGCAAGCTACCTTTTTCCTATTTTTAATTACTTAATGTGAGAACCTGGGATGGTAGCTTTTTGACAGAATGTTCTAAGAATCAGATCTAGCTCTGAAAATGTGTTGACCTGATGCACAGTAGGTGTTTAGTACCTGAGAGGTGCATCACAGTGACTTCTAAGTGCTTCAGGGACTACCTTCAGGTTCTTCTTCCTGCCCATCAAACAGGACTTCCAAGTTCATCTTGACTTCCCTTCAGAGCACTGTCTCTGCCTTCCACTTATTTTTCCTTCCTAACCAGTGCTTTTGTTGGCTTAGTCTGGTTGCATCCCAACTCAGGTTCAGTTTTTGTCACTTCCTGTAGCCCAGATCTGAACCCTGCATGTCAAGTCCTCTCCCCAGTAGCCTTGGCCCTGAGAACCCCCAGGTTATCAGCAAACTGGCCCACAGTGTCTCTTTCTTATTAGCTGAGTTTGGGAGTAGCTGAGATGAGGTTGGACCTAAATCTGCAGCCCATACCTGCACTTGGTCATGCCATCTCCTACCAGGAAGCAGAGCCTGTGGGTTCTGCTCTCAGCCACGTATCTGCACCCACACCAGAGCCTGACTCTTACCTGATGTCAGGCAAGACCTGAGGAACTGTCTCAAGGGCCCACAGACCTACCTCAGAACTGATCAGTCGCTGATGTGGATTCTCCATGTCTCTCTCCAGCCGGGTTGGGTTCTCACTCCTGCTCCCAAAACCACAAATTCTGAGGTGATGCTTTCTACTTGCAAGCCCAGCAGTCAAATGACATCTTCGGATTGTAAACTTTCTCAGTGTGGTACCACACAAAGGCGGCTATGACTTTTAACCAAGAGGAGATCAACTTTAAACCACCACTGGGTTGTGCATGAAAGAGTTGATGGTTTCGCAGTGTCTCACTATTTTATAAAATGATGCATAGTAGACCAACTGGGAGAAATGTCATGAAACAGACTACTCTCCATTATATAAATGAGTAAGACCGTTCTCGTTTACATGGCTGGGAAACACGTCTCTCCTGTTCCGTGGATCTGTTACAAAAATTGCCATTCAAGTCACAACATTCTCTGAGAAATCCTGGCATGATGTTCTAGAGAATGAGGAAATGTTTCCAGAGACATTTAACTCCAGAGCTTCTGTGAGCAAGCTGCCACTAAAGAGTATCCTTGGATAGTTAAAAATAAAGAGCTGCCTCTCATTCCTGGCCTATTTATTCCTTCCATGGCTATGGGTGCAAAGAAAATGTAAAATCCATCTTACTCTTAATTGAAGTTACCTGGGATATTCAAGATCATCTGTGATTGTGCACACCTGTATTTCCTACACTGTGAGAGGCTGAGGCAGGAAAGACTCAAGGTCCAGCCCAACCAGGGCAATGTAGTAACTTAGCAAGATCCTGTTTCAAAATATATCTTAAAAAAAACACACACACACAAATAAATAAGCACTGGGTATGTAGCTCAGTATAGTCTTGGGTTCAATTCCCCAGGAGGTGGGGAGAGAGATTGAAATAGAAAAGCAAGGGCAGGGCAGGGCAGGGCAGGGAAGGGCAGGGAAGGGCAGGGCAGGGCAGGGCAGGGCAGGGCAGGGCAGGGAAGGGAAGGGAAGGGAAGGGAAGGGAAGGGAAGGGAAGGGAAGGGAAGGAAAAGAGAGAGGGAGGGAGAGGAGAGGGAAAGAAGAGAATATGTAAAAAGAATAAATGAATTGTCTACTTAGAAGTAATTGCCCTTTAACCTCATTATCATTTCTGTAGAACATCCACAGACTGATGCACACTCACAGTAAGTTTTCTGCTAGATTTCTGGTTTGCATCGCTGTAACAAATGCTATGATCGTGGTGGAATCAAGCCTGTGTAACCTTAGTTTTCCTGTAAGAAGCTGAGGAAGTGGCCCTCCTGCCTCTTTGCAAAAAATAATAAATGAATAAAGAAAGAAAGAAAGAAAGAAAGAAAGAAGAAAGAAAGTCTGCGGGCTCACAAAGGTCACCGCAGTGGGCTCCCCAGGGACACTGCTGTCATCACCACACATGGAGATGCTCACAGATTCTGGCGGACCAGGTTGTGGCTGCCAGACAGCCTGCAGCAGCAGAGTCTCACTGAGTTCCACACGCATCCCAGTGCCATACCCCAAGCAGGTCTCCTCTTCTCCCACAAAGGGCCCCAGCTTCCTGCTGCTGTCTAGTGGGTCACTCTCCATTCACCAGAGAAAGCACTAACGAATAGATATTTAATGATGGTTAGATCAGTGTGCATTAGCAAGCCAAGCTATTGATCCTCATTTACGTACATCCTCATTTATATTCATGTCTTTCAAAGCCTGAGCATAACTACGACCCAGGAGTAGCTTACCACTGCTACCTGCACTGTTCTCATGCTAAGGAGCGCAATGGGGAGCGGGGGTATTAAGTATTGGGTGACTAGCTTTCCAATACTATAACAAAATACTTGAAATTCTTAACTTAAAAAGGAAAACTTTTTATCTGGCTTGTAGTTTTGGAGATTTTAGTCCAGAATCTATAGTTCTATTATTTTGGTCCTACGGTAAGGCCACACAACATGGGTGGATCATCTGCAGGGCTAAACCACATCTCCCATTGCCAAGAGAAAGAGAGAGGAAGAAGAAAAGACCAGGGTCATTCTGTCTCCTCCAGGGGACACCCGTGGCATAAGGACATCCCATAGGCTCTGCCTCTTAAAGATGCCACCATGGCCCACCCAGTAGTATCACTTGGAAACCCAGACTTTATGAAGTTAGGCTTTGGGGGACATTCTAGATTTGAACTTCACAAGTATCAATCAGTGAATGTTTATTTATCATTTATTTATTGATTTTTTAGTGCATATTTGCAGTTCCCAGTGTTTACGTTGCTTATATGGAGTGGGTACATATATAATACATCTTAATTTCTTTTATCTTCCCCTTTCTTTTGCCCTCCCTCCATCCCTTGTTCTTCTTCCTATTTGAGAAAGATTTCTTTTTCTATTTCCTATTATCTATCTTTTATTTTGCTCTTTATAATTTAAATTTCTTGTATAAAAGAAATTATGTGATAGTCAAGCTTGTGTGTCTGAATTATTTCATTCAACATTAGGCCTCTAGGTGCATCCATTTTTCTACAAATGACTCAAGTTTATCCTTCTGTCTTAGTTGCTTTCTTGTTTCTGAGACAAAATAGACAACACTCAGAGATAAAGGAAGAGAGGTGTGTTTCAGATCACGGTTTGCAGAAGCTTCGGGCCCTAACTGGCTGGCTCCAGGCCAGGGTGGCGTAAGACAAACAGTACCTGGCCATGCAAGCAGGAGGCAGCAAGCAGCAGACTTGCCTTTCCCTTTTATTCCGTCCAGGTTGCGAGCCTTTGCGTGGTGCACTATGTACTGAGTGTGGGCCTTCTGTCTTCGCTAAATCCATGCGGCCACATACAGAAGTATTTTAGCTCCAAACGGTAGACTACTTTAGTACTGCACCCCCTTACTCCCAACATCACACACCCCAGATCCAGCCAGCTCCACAAAGCATGAGGCTTTGGGGAGACCTCTAGACACAAGCCACAGTAATTTATTTATGGCAGTGCAGTACTCCACTGTGTAAATATCACATTTTCTCTATCCATTCATTAGTTACAGACAAATAGGCCTCTTGCAAAATGAAGCTCTTATAAATTGTCCTGCTATAAACATGGGTATGAATGTATCACTGTTCTGTGATTCTTTTAATTCTTTTGGGAAGATGTCAAGATGGGAATAGCTGAGTCCAATAAAATTTCTATTTTCAGTGTTGTGAGGGCTCTCCACACTGATTTTCACAGTAGTTGTAATAGTTTACATTTCCACCAACAACTTAAGAGGGTTCCTTTCCCCCCGCAGTATCACCTACATTTTTTATTTGATTTTATCAAATCAAATAATAAATGGTGGTTCCTGCAGTATGGTAGGCTCTGGGTACAGAAGGTAAGGAGAGGTCTTGGTGTCCACCGCCACAGACGGAGCTGCAGGTGTTGGCTTCGGTGTCTGTGTGGAAGACTGCCTCCATGCTGGGCAAGTAGGGCGGCACTCACTGCAGAATACAGCAGCAAGCCTGGATGTGGGGGAGGCCAGATGACAGGGAGCTACGCGCCCCAGTCCCCACCTTCAGCCAGGAGGTGGTGTCACATCCTTTCGAATTTAATTAAACTTAACTCTTCATTCCACTTCTAAACTGTGACACTTTAAATTTATACTGGATGTAAGGCATTTTCATTTTGTGATAAAAAGTGTCAATCTTTCTAAGAAATAGAAACATCTCCCCCCAGCCTTCCAAGAACTCTGTAACTGTCCCTTTAATTAGGCACTCATTAATAAATCTATCTTGTTCTCAAATCCCCACGCACTTGGTACAGTAGTTCATTAGCACAGGAAGAGGCAATTTAGATTTCCTCAGATAATAGCATCTGGTGTTAATCAAATTAAGGCAGGATGTGCAAATGTATCTAAAGCTGGACAAGCTAGTGGTAGGTGGGTAAGAGGGGGTCAGGACAAAAAGATCATCCTCACCATTGGGTCTCTCTTTCCTAGCATACGAGGCAGTCCTGATGTCAAGTGCCTTATTTTTCCTGAGAAAAGATTCTCATTGGTTAGAACACTTATACAGATACAGAGCTTCGCAATCTTGTCACTGCTTCAAAACAGTTGGAAGTCATGACCAGTGGAGCCTCTTAAATGCAATCATTCATTTATTCACACAATTAATATCGATGGAGCTCTTTTCTCATTGCCTTATGTCAGAACCTAGAGATGTGAGATATGATTGAAAAACACAGTGAATGTCTAGATTTACAAAAGTTCATTATAGTAAAACACATAGCAAGTCGCCATGACTCCCCACATCTAGCCACAAAGTATCACTGCTCTCTTTAAACTCACTTACCCCATTGTTCCTGTCACTTTCTAAAGCAGTTCTGGAACTCCTTTCATGAGTGTCTATGCTTGTGCTATCAGGGCCACATCAATTTCCTGAACTGATTCAAAACATTTACCTTTCACGATCATTTTGACTCTAGGGAAGACCCAGAAGTGGCAAGATGCCAGATCCAGTGGATAAGGGGAGAAAGGACATACCACAATATTTTTTTTTTCTTATTTTAAAGAGAATAGAATAAAACAAAACAGAACAGAATAAAGCCCATCAGAATAAAGCAATGCAAGCAACACAGGATTTCAAAACAGTACAATAGGAAATCAATAGTTACTTCCATAATGTCTCCTGTTTTCTTCAAAATAGTTGTCCAAATCTTCTCACACAATGAATTCAGACAAGATAAAATAGTATAAAACTGATCAAAGCAACAGAATGAAAGCATTATAGGCCTTTAAAACCAGTCATAGGAAAATCAACAATGGCTACCATAATTTCTCTTGTTCTCTTCAAAATAACTGTCCATACATCAGATATATTGAAATTAAATAATACAAACTGACTAAAACTAATCAAAACAAAGAATAAAAGTGTTACTGGGCTTCACAACAAGATGATAGAAAATCAGCAATAGCTACCATAATGTCTCATTTTCTTCAAAGTAGCTGTTCATACCATCCCATGTAATAAAATTAGGCCTTGTAAACTCTTTAGGAGAAGTTCTAGGCATGTATAAGCCTATGCATGTATATCTATCTTTTCTGTATTAGAGGGAGAGCCACAACCAAAACCAAACAAACTGCAATATTTTTAAGCCTGCCTTTCTGTTAGATGGCACATGACAGCAGCACCCAGCACATTTTTTAAAAATTACATCTTGTAAAAACTCTCATGAAAGAGGATTTCAGGAGCTGCTTCAGAAAGTGGCGAGAACAAAGTGGACTACTTTCATGGCATCCTGTCTTTTACACTAATAAGTTGTTCTACATTCAAATGTTTGCTGTATATTCAATCATCTTGTAAGGAAGGGGAAGCAAGCTATAGAGAGGGCACTGTGTTCTCTGCCCTTTAACATGAAGGCAGGCGGGACGCTCCTGAACCCTGCCACAGCCTTCACTGTGCGTGCACGCCTGTTATTCATTCATCCGTCGTTCCTTTATTTACTGAGGAAGGGCTATGTTCCAGGCATCTTTCTGGGGCCCAAAGAAACATCCTGACTGGGCTGAGTGTGCTGTCGGGAGGACCAGCTGCGCCTCTCAGGCATGAAAGTGCTGTGGGGCAGTTTAGAAGAGCGACGATGAGGATGGACAGACAGCAGGGAAAGCGAGAGAGAGCTGCTCTGGATTTCAAGTGGTCAGAAAGGTCTCAGGTGTCTCTGGAGAAGAAAGTGAGTTCCAGTCAAGGGCAGAGGTGGAAGATCTGAAGGCCATACACAGACACACAGTGAGCCCCTAAAATCTCGACAGAAGAGTGAGAGCAAAGATAATGTGACTTCAGAGCCTGGGCTGTCACCCTCCTAGGGCCACCATGCCATCAGTGAAGAACCAGGAGTGTACAAGGATCAGGACTTCAATTCAGAGAGTGACAGGGGACAGAGGGTGGGTGTCCCCACGCAGGACACTGCTGGACATTGGTGTCAGAAGAGCAAAGAGAAGGACCGTTGAACACAGCAGAGAGGAGACTGTGGCGAGGACCCATTTTGGCAAGGGCAGTCTCTGTGGGTGGTGAGGGAAAAACCTGTTTATTGTCCCCTGAAGAGAGACCAAGACAGGTGAGTGGACACAGAAAATAAGTTTGTAGAGGAGTTTGGCTGAAGTGGGATGACAGGTGAAGGTGAGCACAGATCCCAGCAAGGACGTTTTTTATTAAGATGTGACATATTATGGGATGTGCATAGGCTGATAGTAATGGTCCTGGAAAGAGGAAGGAAGCCAAAAGCAAGCAGAATCAGTGCAGGAAGGAAAGTGCTGAAGGGCTGAAGTCCATCTCAGATGGGAGGAGAGTCTGTTTCCTACACTCTGTAAGGAGAGCAGCAGAGAAGGGGTGGCTGATGCAGCCAGGCAGGTAAGTGAGAAGGTGGGAAGACAGGGTTGTGTTCTTCCCCCGCTTCTGCTTTCTCTGTGAATTATGAAGCCTTCCTGCCCTGAGGGAGGGGGTGTGTGAGGTTGGAAGAGGGGAGAATTGATTCTGAAAATGAAATGGGACACTGCTGAGGCTGGACTCTGTGACTGCAGATGTAAATCTAAAGTTAAATCTGTCAACACACTGTGTGATCATTTCCAGCCAGGTTCAGCTGCTGGGGCTGAAAATTGAGTTCATTTTTCTAGGCAGGAGAGATGGAAGAAGCAGGGATCTTCAGGATGTGTGAAGAGGAGTCAAGGATGGAGCGTGGACTGACGCTAAGTCGGACTGGGAATGCAGTGAGCACACTAGAGCTCTGACAGTAAAGTGCCAAAGCCAATGGACTGGCAGAACCAATGGTGCCAATATTGGGAGAGGCAAGGAAGTGAGCTGCCAACAACATGGCGACGGTTACCATGCTGATGGTTACCACAGTGATGGTTACCATGGTGATGGCTGCTCTCTCCAAGAAGTCTTGGCATCTGGGTGGTAACACTGAGGCTTGTCATTGTCTGGTCCATGTAGCAGGTTGGCTGAAGATAAGGCGTGGAGTTGGGAAGATGTCCTGAGACATTACTGGGTAACGTAGGAAAACTTAAAAAGCCAATATTGAGTAATTACAATGAAGAATGGGAGAATAAAAACCAAAATAAGTTGAATCAGGAGTAATGAGTTAAATCTAAGGGCAGACTGTGGTCCACATGGAAACTGAAGTCGTACCCATCCAAGGAATGTGAAGCCAGAAGTGAGGGGGAGTCAGGAGAGGATGAAGTCCAAGTGCGTGAGTTAGCAGGATCTTCTGAACCCGGTGCTACCATTTCAGCCCCATACTCCAGAGTGTCTGCCCCTGAGACTCAAAGGCACACAATTGCATTGGAACATTTTAAACATGCGTAACGATCACTCTCATCGTAGGGACCTGGTACCTGTACACGACTTCTCCCAGTTCCTCCCTTTTCCCCACTACCCCGCCCTCCCTTTGACTTCTCCTCCCCTCCTTATTTACAAAACTTTTATTTCCGTTTTTTAATTCTTTTCTCATTTTTTTCTTCTCCCTTCCTTTCCTCTCTCCCCTCCCTTGGTCCCCTTCTCGAACAAACATTTTCTTCCAATTTCATAATATCTAGTATATATTCTGATTCTTATTTACACACAGCCTAAATGTCCATCAACTGATGAATGAATAATAACACATAGGTTTTTTTTATATAATGGAGTACTACTCAGCCATAAATAAGGATAAATTTCAGATATTTATAGATAAACGGATGGACCTTGAGACCATACTCTTAAGTGAAGTAAATTTACTGTATGTACACACATTGCATTGTTTCTCTGGTGTGAGAAACCCAAAAATACAATTTGTCCTTGGACAGGAGCTGGGTGTCACAGTCCTCTAAGTGGGAAGCAGTGTGGTGGGGTAGAGGACAGTGAAGCAGCACCAGTTCAGTGACATTGGGCAGCATTCACCCTAAGGTACGTTGCTGGCAGGATACTAATCATATCAGAGGCTTCCAATTAGAAACAAATCACATGTTCTACTTTTCCACTAACAAGTATTTTTATGGCCCTGAGAAGTCAACATGACCAGCAAAACAAGGGCTTTGAAGATCAAGTTCTGTCATAAATAATGAATTAAAAGCTTCACTTCCAGAAATCCAATCGTTTTAAAACAATGTTGGCAGATGTTGTGGCTGAGAATACTGTTTTTCAAATATTAGTGTACGTAAGAAGGATCTGGCACGCCAGTTAACGTAGGAAACCCCGGCCTACTGATTCTGGTTTAGTCCATCAGGAACTGAGTCCTTGCATTTAATTTAAAGCAGCTCCCAGATGACACCGACACCTGTGCTGCAGTGCTTTGGATCACACTTTGGAAAGCCACGGCAGAGCTAAGGAGAAAGGATAGAAGGAAAATGGAATCAGAAATGCAAAGAGATGAGGAGGCCAACAGTAACGAGCCCGGGCCTCACCATTTATTCCTCAGGATGACCTTTGTGGGAAGGACCCATTCCTTGGGACTGTAAAGCAAGCTTGATCCCCAAGGCCTTGGCTACTGAGGGGCTAAGCTTGGACTGCTTTCTCCCGGCGATAATTTTGAGGGACGTGATGACAGAGTGAGAGTAACGGCCAGGAATATTATTTTGGCAGCTGTTTGCAGGAGAGACTAGAATCATCCTACGAGAGGCTATAATGAAGGTTATTACTCACTGGGAAACAGATCATAAAAAGTCATGAAGCAGAGAGACGGCAGGGGAACGGGAGAGTGAGGCCGAGTACGGGAAAGGGCGGGAAAGGACGGGGCTCTGAGTGACACACAGAAGCCAGCGAAGAGCCTGCCGCGACTCAGAGGCTTTGTAGCCTTGTGAGTCTTTCCTCTTTGGGACAGGATTAGAGGAAAATCGCTAGAAATACATCTGCCTCTATTTGGGCATGAAATGAAGTTTGACGGATTTTTTACTTTGAAAAGGAGAAATCAGAGACAAGCGTTAAGAGAAGAAGTTAATTTGCAAAGAACTCCTGGCTTATCAAATGAAAACACACAGTTATTGAAAGTTACTAATCTAACAGTCTGTTCACGGTGGGAAATATGTGTCTTACAGGATTCTCATGCCATCCGGCACCTTGACATATTCGCATACGTCGGAACTGTGACAGTCAGGCACAAGCCTGCTTCACTGGCAGTTTGGAACACACAGAACGTGTTTAGGGGTGACCTTGTTAGCTTTGCTTCTCCTGGGTCACAAGGGTTCTGATTTGGGCTCTGGTTGGTTTCAGTGTTGTCTCTGGGGGTGAGGTAATGGGAATGATGATTCACACCCCGGCAGGAAGTGTCTGTTTTCTTTGCTCCTCTTGGACATTCTTGGTTTTACTAAAAACAGAGGAGATTCTAACTGGGCTGGGAGTCAGGAGAGCGCACTTGGGGACATATCAAGTCATTATCTGTGGGCCTCAGGAACTTAACTTTAAAAGCCCCTGGCAGAATGCTGTGTCCACAGAGCTAGGAATGCAGCACAGTCACCGATATCTAAGTGGGAAGCTTGCTTACAGACTTACTCTTTTTTCCAGAACATAACAATCTCCTCATGAGCTATACTATGCAGAGTTACTGCGGAATGCCAAACCCTCCTGTGGCTCCCTCCTCTCCTCTCCTTTCCTCTCCACCTCCTTTCCTTTTTTTCTTTCCCTTCATTTCCCTTCTCCCTTTCCCTCCATTTCTCGTCATTCCTCTTCCCTATTCTTTCACCCTTCCCTCCTCCATGGATACTTGTAGGTTTTCTCTCTTGCTCACCTCTTTGCACAGAAATAATAGACATTCACCTATACACATATCCTAAGAAATCCTCTGACCTCTAAACTTGGTAAACCTCCCCTTTAGGCAAAAGGTCAGCATTCAGGACTCACCGCTTTGCACGCAGACGTCATCTCCAGGACCCTCTGTGACCATGCACAGGGGCCCGAGGAGCTGGTGCTGTCATAGTATTGACTGATTCCTCAGGTGCCCTCAGCACAACCACAGCATCACAAGGCAGGGGTTCTGTGTGAGCCACACTTTGTGGGGCACCCAGGGCTGGGTCTCTGCTGTCACAGCTGAGATGTGAGGCCCTGCTCTCTTCTGGAGAAAAGAAAGTTCTAAGCTCTGTGCTACTACACAGCCAAAAACCACTTGCTTCTGATTTCCCACTGTGTCCCCAGTCATAAAGTAAAACATAAATTAAGATTCCCCTCTCCCTCCAGAATGATGGTTTCTAAGTAGAAGGTACTGGGGAGCACACGCCAGAGGAAAGAGAATGATACAAACTAAAATACTGCATGGTTTGTCCCAGGGTCAAAATGATTCAGAGATGGACAAAAATTTGAGAGAGTCCAGACATATGCCTGACACTCCTGCTTAACTACTAATGATGCCCCCTCTGTTTTTGAAAATGTTAGCATTTGGAACAAAACATACACATTTATAGTGACATTCATAGGGAGTGTTTCCCAGAGATTCAAAAAAGGCACATTCCTGCCTTGATCAAGCCAGGGTTTTTCCCAATCTGGTTTTCACCTTCTTAGCTGTAGCCAATCAAATCCAATCCACCCCACCCGCTGAGATCCACACTGCTGTCAGATAGCACTGCAGAGCAGCTGTTCTTCAAAGGAGACTATCAGGTGCATTTTTGCACCCTGAACTTAACATTTAGTGAGCTGACACTGACCTTTAGCTGTTGGCCTCAGGGTGCCATGTGTCCGTAAAGATATTCAAATGCCTTGCTCTTCAAGGCCACTAAGGATGCAACCAGCTTTCACTAAAAATACATGCTTAAAGCAGAAAGTAGGGGAAAGGTTTCCAACCCCAGGTACTGCAGCAGAAAAGCTTGATGAATGCTTGGGGATTTTTTTAAACCCAGACATTTGTGACCAATTTACAACAATGACTGTCATCCATAGGGCTGCAAGCTAAGAGGTGCCAATTCCCTTTCCTGCAGCTGGAGATTTGCTGTTCAGTCTTGTCATTGGTCAGTGAACAG